>NC_012876.2:12853345-13070631 GCF_000003195.3 Sorghum bicolor | reverse complement strand
GGGCTTGGTAAGATTATAATATCCAATGATTTGAGTATTTCCAATGTGCTACTAGTAGAGAGCTTGAACTTCAACCTATTGTCAGTAGCTCAACTTTGTGATCTTGGTTTCAAGTGCATATTTGGTGTGGATGATGTAGAGATCATAAGTGTAGATGTCTCTAACTTGATATTCAAAGGATTTGGATATGAGAATCTATACTTGGTTGATTTCAATGCTAGTGAAACTCAATTATCAACATGCTTGCTCACTAAATCTAGCATGGGTTGGTTATGGCATAGAAGGCTTGGTCATGTTGGAATGAAACAATTGAATAAGTTGATAAAGCATGATCTAGTTAGAGGCTTGAAAGATGTCACGTTTGAGAAAGATAAGCTATGTAGTGCATGTCAAGCCGGAAAGCAAGTTGGTAACACACATCCTAAGAAGAGCATTATGAGCACATATAAGGCATTTGAGCTATTGCACATGGATTTATTTGGGCCAACAACATACACTAGCATTGGTGGAAATAAATATGGCTTTGTGATAGTGGATGATTTTACAAGATATACATGGGTATTCTTTCTTGTTGATAAGAGTGATGTTTTTACAACTTTCAAATCATTTGTCAAGAGAGTTCACAATGAGTTTGAAACAACCATTAAGAGAGTGAGAAGTGACAATGGTAGTGAGTTCAAAAATACAAGAATTGATGAGTTATGTGATGATTTTGGAATTAGACATCAATTCTCGGCTAAGTACACTCCACAATCAAATGGGCTTGTTGAGAGGAAGAATAGGACTCTCATTGATATGGCAAGGTCTATGCTTAGTGAGTATAATGTAAGTCATTCTTTTTGGGCTGAAGCAGTCAACACGGCTTGCTACTATAGCAACCGCCTATATTGTCATCCTATGTTGGAGAAGACACCATATGAGATCTTGAATGGTAGAAAACCCAATATTGCATACTTTTGGGTTTTTGGTTGCAAATGCTATATATTGAAGAAAGGTACTAGATTGAGCAAATTTGAGAAGAAATGTGATGAAGGCTTCTTGCTTGGTTACTCCACTACTAGTAAGGCTTATAGAGTTTGGAATTTGGCTAATGGTACTCTTGAGGAAGTTCATGATGTTGAATTTGATTAAACAAATGGTTCCCAAGATGAAGATGAGAATCTAGATGATGTGAGAGGTACTCAATTGGTCAATGCTATGAAGAATATGGATGTTGGTGATATAAGGCGTAGAGAGATGATTGATGTTGAAGATGACAAAAATCAAGTGCTCTCTAACTCTAATGTGCAAGCTAGTGGTTCTTATGATATATCTCAAGCTAGTACAAGTGGTGCTCAAGTGAAAGATCAACAAGTGGCAAGCTCATCATCTCAATCAAATGACAAACCAAGTGCAAGAAATCAAGTTCAAATACTCCAACCAACCAATATTGCAAGAGATCATCCATTGGATCATATCATTTGTGATATATCAAGAGGTGTGCAAACTAGATCAAGATTGGCATCATTTTGTGAACATTTCTCATTTGTATCATCCATTGAACCAAAGAAGATAGAAGAAGCTTTGGTAGATGTTGATTGGGTAAATGCTATGCATGAAGAGCTAAACAATTTTACTAGAAATCAAGTATGGGAGTTAGTAGAGAGGTCTAAGGATCATAATGTGATTGGAACCAAATGGGTCTTTCGAAACAAGCAAGATCAAGATGGGATAGTGATAAGGAACAAAGCAAGATTGGTAGCACAAGGTTACACACAAATTGAAGGTCTTGACTTTGGAGAAACATATGCCCTGGTTGCTAGATTGGAAGCAATTAGGATCTTGTTAGCCTATGCTTGTGCTCACAATATCAAGCTATATCAAATGGATGTGAAGAGTGCATTCTTGAATGGATATATAAATGAGTTGGTTTATGTTGAGCAACCTCCCGGTTTTGAAAATGACAAGAAGCCCAACCATGTTTACAAGTTGAAGAAAGCATTGTATGGTTTGAAACAAGCACCTAGAGCATGGTATGAGAGATTAAGGGATTTCTTACTCTCTAAAGGGTTTATTATGGGTAAGGTTGACACCACTCTCTTCACTAAAAAGATAGGCAAGGACTTATTTGTGTTGCAAATCTATGTTGATGACATTATATTTGGCTCAACCAATCAAGAATTTTGTAAAGAATTTGGAAATATGATGGCAAATGAGTTTGAGATGTCCATGATTGGAGAGCTTAGTTACTTCCTTGGTCTTCAAATTAAGCAAATGAAGAATGGTACATTTGTGAGTCAAGGCAAGTACATCAAAGATATGCTCAAAAAGTTTGGCATGGATGATGCTAAAGCTATTAGTACACCTATGGGAACTAATGGAAACTTAGATAGTGATGCTAGTGGCAACATGGTGGATCAAAAGTTGTATCGGTCTATGATTGGAAGCCTACTCTATGTGACTGCATCAAGGCCGGATGTGATGTTTAGTGTATGCATGTGTGCTAGATTTCAAGCATCACCAAGAGAAAGTCATTTGAAAGCAACCAAAAGAATATTGAGGTACTTGAAACATACACAAAATGTTGGATTGTGGTATCCCAAAGGAGCAAATTGTGAGTTGATTAGTTATTCTGACTCTGATTATGCGGGATGTAAAGTTGAGAGAAAGAGCACATCAGGCACATGTCAATTATTAGGAAGATCACTTGTGTCTTGGTCATCAAAGAAGCAAAATAGTGTAGCACTTTCAACCGCTGAAGCAGAGTATATTTCAGCTGGTAGTTGTTGTGCTCAATTACTTTGGATGAAGGCTACTTTGAATGATTTTGGAATCAAGTTCAAGCAAGTGCCATTGTTATGTGATAATGAGAGTGCAGTGAAGCTCACTAACAACCCAGTTCAACATTCAAGAACAAAGCATATAGATGTCCGTCATCATTTTATAAGTGATCATCAACAAAAAGGGGACATTTGTATTGAGAGTGTGGGCACCGAAGATCAACTTGCCGATATATTCACCAAGCCACTTGATGAGAAGAGGTTTTGCAAGCTAAGGAATGAATTGAACATATTGGATTTCTCAAATATGTGTTGATGCACCCCCACTTATATGACACGCCTCTCCTTCGAGCAAAGTAAGGTAAAATTGATTGACATGTCATCCATCCTTTGCTAAGGATATGTTTAGTGCATCTAGTCATTCCTCACATGTCCTAGGCTCATTCATGAAAATAAAATGAATTTAATGCTTGTATGGTACCACTATTGCTTCTATGTTTGAAATGATCTAGTGGTAGCATATGACATGTTTGTGGGCTTGCAATCCTAGTGTTTGATCTAGAAACTAAGCTATAAGTGTTTAACTCAACATTGTCAAGATAACCCTTGAAATGAGGTGTGAAAAAGCTTGACATTGGATCAAACCGAGTTAAATATCTTAAGCAAGTAATCTAGATTGAACCAAATTTGGGAAAATGATCCTCACATAACATGATTTCACACAATCTATCTAAAATTTGAGCTCACCTTTTGTGGTCATCGATGACAAAGGGGGAGAAGTAATTCACAAAGATAGGTTTTGCTAAAAGAAGGGGATCAAATTCTTTTTGAAGCACACAAGTAGGGGGAGCAAGCTCATAAACTTGTATGTTGCATTTGGATGCGCATTACATATGCTTGCTTGCATAGCACTTTGTTTTAAAAAATACATACTTGTGTGATGTATGCTAGTTGTAAAATTGATTGATGAAATGAAAAACTAGCATGTATAGGATGATAGTTAGATGTACCTTGCATGTTTTATGTTTTACAAGTGGTACTAGAGCCTTGTTTATAATATTGATCTCACGAGGTATCTAGTGCTTATGTTTGCAAGAGCTATCTAACTAAACACGGTGCTAAGGATGGTGTTCAAATGGCAACTCCGATTGGTATCACGCTTCAAAGGTCCATTCTTTACACCTTAGCATCATTTGGTAGTCATTGTCTCCTATGTTTCCTATCTAAGCATATGTGCAAGCTTTCAAATCCAAACTCTTAGCACATATGTAGGGGGAGCCAATGCTACCAATTTGGGTTTATGAAACTTGTCCATATCCTTTACACATGGTAAAATGCTTGGGCAAGCAATATAAGCCTAAAAAGTTTTTATTGAATATCTTTGTGAAATGGTTGTCATCAATTACCAAAAAGGAGGAGATTGAAAGCCCTAGTTTGGTTTTGGAAAATTGATGAAACCTTTGTGTACTAACCTTTGTCATGAGTGAAAAATAAAGATAGGTTGGTACACACCAAGTGATGGCCAAGCTAGATGATGGTCATGGTGATGGAGGTGATCAAAAGATGATATTCAAGTGCTCCAACTTGGAAAAGAAGAAAGAGAAAAATAAAATGGGCTCAAGGCAAAGGTATTTTTAATAGGGCCATTTTGTTTTGCCACTCAAGACACCTAGTGGGTGTGAGTGGATTTAGGATAAATAACCGTACTATAAAGAGGGGAAATCTTTAATTGCAATGGTTATCTAGTGCCACTGAATATGTTTCTCATTTGCATTTACCTAGCGCTTAGTGACGTGATGAGATGCATGAGAAAGCCTGAAAAAAATATTTGTGAAAAGCTAATTTAAATGTCCAATTTATTTTGGAATATTTTGGTAAAATTAGCTACTTGAAAAGGTGCTGAAAATTCACAGAAGGTGAACTGCTGTCTAGATGTAAAAGAACTGCAAGCTGCTGAAATGAGCTGAATGTTTTTGTAAGTAGCTGAAACTAGTTGGAAGCAGTAGAAACCAGCCAGAAACTAGTGCACAGTTTTAACAGCAAGCAAGTGAAGGCTTTTGCAAGAAGCTGAAAGCAGTTGCAACCAGTTGGAACCAGTTAAAATCAGTGCACACATCAACAGCAAGCAAACGAGTGTGGTTGCAGGTAACTGGAGGCAGTCGCAACCAGTTAAATCCTTTGTGCAGTGCAACAGCAGGCAGGTGAAAAGAAAGTTGGAAGCAGTTGCAGCTGGTTGGAAGCAGTTGAAAGAATTTACAAATGTGCCTGTTGTCTGTCTCGTGCGTAAGAAGGAAAAGGCAGGAATCATGCTTGCATACGTGCATGTGGTGGAGCTCTTGCCATAATAAATGTGAGAGAAAATGAGAAAGGTGATTTACATGGCTGCATGCAAGTGTGAACACATCTTGATAAAAGGAGGCAACCATTGACCTTTGCTCTTCATAGAGTGGTCCACTCAAGTACAAGAGGTACTTAATTATTTTTTGAGGTACTGCTTGTCCATTTAGAGTGGAGAGTAGCAGAAGTGCATGCGCGTGGACTGCTGGGAAGTTGTAGCTCTTGCTGGTGACTCATTTATTTGATGGGACCCAGTGCTGAGAAAATACAGAGAGCCACTCAATGCCTGTGTTGCTGCCCGTTGTGGCAAACAGTGTTGTAGTTGCCCGTTGGGAGAGCTGGCTGGCCAAATAAGTTAGGCCGAGCGCTCCACTTCCACTCTCTCTGTCTCGCGGATACAGAACGATTCACTTCTTTCTTTCCAGAGCACGGAGAACTCGAGCTCCCCTCTCCATTCTCTCCCAAGTGCTAAACCTTTGAGAGATTTTTGAGAGGCCTGCGTGATTGATCTAGTGAGCTCGTGAGCATCTCCTCCCTCTCCTCTCCCTCTCATAGCTTGGTGCTCATCTGAGAGAGGATTGAGGGAAACCCTAGGTGCATTTGAAACTACATATTCTTGAAACACTAGGTGATTATTGTGATTGTGGATTTCTTATTACTCTTGGTGATTACCGTCACCTAGACGGTTGTGGATTTATTGATTGGTGAGGGGATTTGGTGATTGTGTCAGCCCCCAATCAAGGTGATATTTGTAAGAGGTTCTTGGGCTTATTCTCCAGCGGAGTGCCAAAAGCCACTTTAGTGGATTGCTCATGTCATTGAGCTACCTCACTTGTGGGTAGGTTCTTGTGGTTCCCATTTGTTGGGCTAGGTTTGTGAAACACCTATTAGCCGCCGAACCACCAAGTGTTGGTCGACACAACGGGGACTAGCGTGCCAGCAAGCACGTGAACCTCGGGAGAAAAATATTGGTGTCAATATTGTGATTGGTATTCTCCCGGTGAATATATTGATATACTTTGTGATTGGTTCATCCTCTACACTTTGGTATAATTTTCTCTCACCTCTTTACTGTCTTGTAAAATTAGTTGTAACTAGTAGACTAGTTTTAGTTAGTTGTATCTAGTTGTAAAGAGTAGTGACATAGCCATTGCTTGTGCCTAGAGATCATAGCAACTAGAATTATTATATAGGTGGCTTGCATCTCTTGTAGAGCTAGAGCAAAATTGCTTTACGCCATTTGTTATATTAATCCTTTGCTCTAGTGCTTTGTAGATTTTTTAAATAGGCTATTCACCCCCCTCTAGCCATATTAGGACCTTTCAGCTTCAAATTTGAAAATTAGGCAGAGCAACTATTCATCATATCCATGCTAGAGTTTTATTATTAAGATTCAGTTTAGCATAGCCACTTTATTTATTTATTAAGCAAACTAAGTAAAGATATATATATATAAGCACAAAATCTTTATTTGGGTTTTCATGATTATGTATCTTTTTATTTTAATATAGTTTAAATATAAATATAGATAGAAATACTTAGCGAGATAAATGGAGGTGCTCTCCCCCAAGCTAGATCTTGACGTAATTTCTTCTGATGTAGATAGCAGGTGGCAGAGGTGTATTTGAATGTCGACAGCACCCTGACAGCAATTAGGATGTCCTCCGTCTGCTAGTCTTCTTTAAATTCTGTGGTGCTCAAATAGACAACAAAGCTTTGTGGAACTAGTTAAGTGTTAGCATAAATACCTAGTCTTTATCATGTTGACCTTCCTCAATAAGTGTTACTCTCTATTTTTATATTTTCATTTTATAGAGCAGGAAAAATTATTTATATATTTTTTTGTGCCACCACAGTAATTGTACTTATGGGTTTTATGCCACGAGCATACTCACATGGGGCTTACTGTTTTTAACATTTTTATTTTTTTAAGATAGTATGAACCTGATTAACTAAACAAGCTTTTTAAGAAAAAGTAAATAACAGAAGGGAAAGTGACAACTACCAAGTTTACCTCTTGGCACGACGTTCGGTGTTTTTAAGTCCTCCGAATGGGACTCCTTGTGTTCTCAGTTGTCCTGAGATTCGCTGGATGGCGTAGACGGTGGTTCCGGCTGCGCCTCCTCTTCGTGTAGAACTATCTTTTCTCTCCACACCTGACTTGGTGTTACGGTCTCTTGTTCAAGCTGTATGTCCTCAGACCTTACTACCTCTCCTTCGTAGTCTGCCCATCCGTCCTTGATGTTTTGCCTCCTTTGATTGCGGTTGCGTCACCTTCTTCTTGTCCTGACATGCTTAGAATATTCAACTATATAGTTAGGGTCATTAAAGTAGCAGCGTACCTTCTCAGAGGAGAAATGCATGTGGACTTCTTCGGTTCCAATATAGATGATCGCTTTGACGGTGTTGAGGAACGGTCTTTTGAGGATGATGGGTGGATCGTATTCGTCTTCTCCCATGTCAATTACCTAAAAATCTGTATGGACAAAATGGTCATCTATTTTAATAGGGACATCAACTACTATATCTTCAACCTTTCGGAATATCTGATCTGCTATGTGGAGCTGAATATATGTCGGTTTTAGGGGCATGGTTCTGAATAGAAGCTGATAGGTGACTGTGGCCATTATATTGACGCCTCATCCGGTGTCGTAGAGTGTCTTCTGAAAATAGTATCCATTGATTGAGTGTTGATACCGTTGCAATTGCTTGGGCAACTTTCATGTTGATTGAAGACGTCAAGCTTCACTGGTCGAAGAAGCTCAAGACAGCGTGTTACTTCACAATACATGGTGCTCGGGGACTAGCTGTGGGGGTATAAACCCCTATACCCTTACGGCCAGACTTGGGCCAGAAGGCTTGGCCCATTACGAGACAAGCTCAAGGTTTGATCCGACAGCTCGGAGTTTCACGCAAGGAAACAAGACGTGGAGATCAAGTAGGATTCTAGTCGGTTAGAATAGGAATTGATATCGAACTATCTATGGTAATTGTAACCGACTAGGATTAGCTTCCAGATCTGTAACCCTGCCCTCCGGACTATATAAGGAGAGGCAAGGGACCCCCCTTAGGACATCATATTCTCTCAACACAAATCAATACAACCAGACGCAGGACGTAGGTATTACGCCAACTCGGCGGCCGAACCTGGATAAAAAGCTTGTCCGTGTCTTGCGTCACCATCGAGTTCGTAGTTTGCGCACCGTCTACCGATAAACTACTACCGTGGGTATACCCCAAGGTAGACTGCCGACCAGCTTTCGTCGACAGGGTCTTTTTTCTTTTTGTTTTTGGTTCATTTATTCGTTTTTATTTCTTGTTTATATATAATAATAATAGGTTTGTCAATACGTGAGTATATATATATATATAGGGAGAGTATAGTCTATAGCTAGCTACAAAATATATTATTCTATAGCTACCTCCATTTACGATAATTTTATATACTAATTTACGATAATATGTATAACACATAGAAATATTTACCGTAATGTTATAGTAAACCAGTTAGTAAGGAGTTACTATAATCTTGTAAATTAATATAGTAATTATCATAACTCAAATATTTTGTAGCTACATAGAGTTTTCTTCTCCGAATCTCTAGAGTCGATACAAATTATCATCGTTGTTTGGAATAAGAGTTTTGTTGCCGTTGAAGTGAAACTCGCCGTTTGAATTGATCACTTGATCGCGTTGGAGTCCTGATATCGCCTCTTGAATAGCTTTGATGCGGTCTTTTTGCATGACATTTTCCCTCAACCATTCCGTCTTCAATTTGAAATAAAAGGAAAAAGGTATTAGTTATCTAAGTTATTCAATATAATTCAGGAGATAATGAAAATAGACATGTAACGTATTCTGAGGGTCCCTGTGGCTGTTTGATTGACATGTACCATCAAGAATTTGCAGATGTAATATCCATATAGGTTGTTCCCCCTTCGTATCTTAAACACCACATATATAAAAAAAGATTCACGACCATGACAATAAGAAAGCTAAAAGTTTGTGAAAGTTTGCTAGCTACTACAACTTACTTGTGGATGGATTATATCAAGCGGTGCTCTACAACCAATGAGATGTTCACGGTCAATAAATCTTTCCCAAACCCTACACATAGCCATTATGGATCGTCAATTAATAATTGTAGAGTCATAATATGATATTTTTCTAGCTGAGATCGATATTACGTACCTTTGAATAATGTTTGTCATTTGTTGGTAATTTTCTTGCAGTTTTCTCAGTGAGTCATAGATTATCAACCGGTTCTTAAGAATTTCAATGACCATGAGTATTCAGTGAAAGCTGTTTACACACATATATATAGTAGGGCCTATAACTATATAAAACCCAGATCGAGTAATAACAACTAAAATAAAATGTGCATGCACTTAATAACTATATAACTCACTCAAAGTTGTAGGGGAAGAGTATTTTTTGTTTTTCTTTTTGGTTCACGAAGAACCTCATAACATTAGTGCAGACTTCTGTCTCATAAGATGGTGTCCACACTGCCTGCGGAGCCTTGAAAACAATAAAGGGGTCAACGAACCCAATACTATTGTCATTTTTGCTTCTGAGCTCTCTCATTTGGTGCCTGCATATATACATATAACTTATAAATGTGTAAGGATTATATACATATAATTAAAGAAGGTAGAGAGCTTAATAAAAAAAGAAAAAATACTTACAGACAAAAGCAGCTGACGAGAGATTGGTTGAGAGCATCGAGATGACATAATTGGTGCAATTCTTCGAACTGGACGTATATGAGGTCATCTCCGTGGAAGTAGTGATGTCGAATACGAACAGAAATCCAATTATCTCCCCTGTTAGACGCCTTCATGCACCACTTGTTTATTGCATACATTTGTGAGCCGAGCTCATGTAAGTGCTGAGGGTTCATTAGACTTCTGCTCGGTTCATATCTTGCCCTCCATTGATCAACTATCTGGGCCTTTTTAAAAGTGTGACGTCCAGCAATAGCGGCAATGTCTTGGATATTTAGACCGCTTTGTCCAAAGTAATGCTCAAGCGAATCTAGATCAGGCAAAATTAAAGATTGCTTTGGCATCAAGTCCTCATTTGAGTTGTATTGATTTGTCACAATCAATGGGGGCACCAGTTGTGATACTTCCCCGAGCTGTGGGACCCCCTTTCCTGCTCTCTTCCTCGGCTGTTGTGCAGACTTGACCAGAGAGGGCTCATAGTCCGACAGTGCTGGCTTCTTCTAAGCTTCCCGCTTCTTCTTTTGGTGGTCCGCCACCTTCTTCCTCAGTTTCTCTGGGTTTACATATAAGTACGTCTTTTCTAGGTTTCGCCGCTCTTTTGCTTCCTGGTTCAATTTAGCAAACCATTGTTTCACCTATGCTCTGGTTGAAGCATTTACCTCCTTTTCACTCTTTTCATAAGATAATTTTTCTAATGTCTTAGCTTTTTTCGCTGAGGCAGCCTTCTTTGGAGGTGGGATCAACGACTTTGGTCGTTCTGGGGCGGACCGCTTCTAACTACCTCGCTTTGGAGGCGATGGGACCGACCGTGTACTCTTTGGAGAGGGTGGTGCAGGCGGTAGAGGCGGTGGGGCCGATCTTTTTGGCATTGGAGAACACGGTGGAGGCGTTGGAGACCTCAGTGGAGGAGGTGGAGACCGCGGTGGAGGCGGTGGCGGGGTCAATGCAGCCGCCACAGGTGTTGGAGGAGATGGGCTTACGGTCGTTCCATCGAATCTAGCATCGTCACCGCCCACAACACTATGATGCGCTGGGAAATGAACTGGACTTAGGTCGGAGGAGTCCCTGCCGAGAAAACAAAAAGTTCTGTGAGCAAACTTTTTTAAATGCAATACATAAATAATATAAGAAGTAAAATCACGCACACACCTATGGTGAGGAAGAGGCGACAGTGACACTCCTGGAATAATTATGAAGCGCTTGCACCAACAAATAAATGTCTTCTCAGCTTCACCTAAGGTCTTCTCCCTATCTCTCCCTTCTATTTCTAGAGGCACGCTGCCACAACCTCTCTTAACCCTATCCACCGAGACACTAGCATATCCAGCTGGTACTGGTCGACTATGGATTCTTGGAGTTCTCGTTCAGTCGATAGGGTCGACAACACTAACAGCCACCTTTTTCTGGCATTCCTGTCTGGTACGTGCAACTCATAGGTAGTAAAAGCCTCTATGACATCATCTACGGGGAAGTGTAGCTTCGTGTCATCCTTAATGGTTGGGACTTCCATGGATGTGCAACTGCTTTTCAACTGACCTAGGGAGCTAATGTTGACCTCAGTTGTGATGTACCTTGCCCTTTCGTCATTTAACTAAGTGCTTCTTGTACTTGTCTTTTAATCTCCGCCTGCATCCATTCTTCACAAGATTTCTCACGCTCTTGTGACTACATAACAAAACCTTCTAGCCGGTGGATCCGCTTTGCCTCCTCATCCTTCTTTCTTTGGCGGCTTCTGTAGGTTTCTCGATCAGCTTCGAATGAATGCAGCCATAGAATTGCCCCATAGCCTCTCCTATGCCCATCGTGCTCAGGATGTTCAAGCGCATACGTGAGTAATCCTTCTCCCTGTTGGGCTTGAACTCACCAGACTGAACTGCCTCTCATGCACGGACTAGTCTCTCTACTGCTCTAGAGATTTCTTGGCCCCAAACTAGCGCCTCAGTGTCTGGATCCACACTTCCCCCATGACCGTAGAACCAATGCTTAGAGCACTCGCTCCAATTCTTTGCTATTGTCTCGGGTGTGACCCCCCTCAAGCATCTCCTGTTCCATTCGGTCCCACTTGGGAACGACACTCTTATAACCACCTGATCCCATATGATAGTGGTATGTCTTTTTACTTGCATTCTCTTGGTGCCTAATAGCTTGTTCCTCACCCTCTTTCGATGTTTTGTACTACACGAAGTCATCCCAAAAGGCCCTCAGCTTTATATATTGCTTGAGGTTGAAATTTGGGTTCTCATTTTTCTTTACAAATTTGTTGTACAAAGTCTTCTTCCAATCGGTATTTGGTCTCTTATAAGGTAACCACAGTGACCGACATATTTAGTTGCATGTTCACCAAGCGGTCTGGCTTAAGTAATGACGTCCGACATATTTCGAGTACATCATCCCCGGTACGGTTGAGAGGCTTGGTCCGGTGGTCTGCCTTGCCTTTGAAATGCTTGTCTTTCTTTCGTACTAGGTGGTTCACAAGAAGAAACCAACGGTGGCCAAGGTACATGACTTTCGACATTTTTTTCAAATATACATTGTCAAGGTCTTCATAACAGTGTGTGCATGCATTATATCCCTTGTTTGGCTGGCCTAAAAGATTACTCAGAGCTGGCCAATCAATGATTGTTACAAACAGCAATGCTCGTAGGTCAAAGTGCTCCTGTTTGTACTCGTCGCACACGCAAACCCCTGGTTTGCTCCATAAAAGTTGAAGTTCCTCAACTAATGGCCTCAGGTAGACATCGTTAGACATCGATGTTGTTGTCAGGTTGCTTTGGTCCTTAGATGAGCACCGACATCATAATAAACTTTCACTTCATGCATAGCCATGGAGCAAGGTTGTAGATACATAGAGTAACTGGCCAAGTTTTGTGACTATTGCTCTGCTCCCTGAAAAACCATCTGTACTTAAGGCAAACCACAAGTTTCTAGTATCATCTGCAAAATCTGGGAATTTTCTGTCTATCGCTCTCCACTAGGATCCATCGGCAGGGTGTCTCAGCATATTGTCTATCTTACGGTCTTCTTTATGCCACCACCACAACTGTGCATTATCCTTATTTCTGAACAGACGTTTTAATCATGGTATTATAGGAGCATATCACATAACCTTGGCAGGAATTTTCTTCCAATGACATTCTTCACCCTCAATATCGCTAGGATCATCTTGCCTGATCTTTTTTTTGAACAAAAACCGTGGGGCAAAGAGCCCCCCGGCAGTCATATTAAAAGAATAACAAGTACAAGGGAACTTACAAACTAAAACACAGAGGAATCTAACCAGGGGTTAGAAAAAGAGGAAGAAAGAAAAAAACAGCATGAAGGAGGGTAGGGAGGGGTGAAGTTGATGCCTTACATACCGGACATGCATTCAAATTCTCGTATTCCTCCCCACGGTAGAGGATGCAATCATTAGGACATGCGTGTATCTTCTAGATTTCTAATCTCAAAGGACAGACAACCTGTTTTGCTTCATACGTATTGGTGGGCAATTCGTTGCCTTTCGGAAGCATCTTTTTTATGACTTTCAATAACTGCCCAAATGTCTTGTCGGATGTACCATTCTTTGCCTTCCATTGTAGCAATTCCAGTGTGGTACCTAGCTTTTTTTGCCCCTCTTCAGCGGTGGGATATAGCAATTTCCTGTGGTCCTCTAGCATGCACTCGAACTTGGCCTTCTCTTTCTCACTTTCACATTCTCTTTGTGCATCACGGATGGCATCACCAAAAGCATCATCGCCCCAATCATCTTCTGTTGCTATCTCTTCTTCATCATCTCCCCCATTACAACATCATCGAAGCCACCATACTGAGCAATAATGTCGGCGTGGCCCAATTCTTCTTCTTCTTCTTCTTCTTCTTCATCCATTATAATCCTGCTTTCTCCATGCTTGGTCCAACAAATATAGTTTGGTATGAAACCAGACTTTAATAAGTGTGAATGAAGAGTCCTTGAGTTAGAATATTCTGTCAAATTCTTGCACACGGCACATGGACAGCACATGAAACCATCTCCTCTTGTTTGTCTCGGCCACACTTAAGAAATAGTGTACGCCATTAATGAACTCTTTAGAGCGCCGATCGGCATTATACATCCAATTGCGTGTTACCATCTGCATTGAATATAACATATATATTATGAAGACCATGCACATATAGTTTCTCATCTTATTACACAACATGTCTAACACACATAGTTGATTAATTCAAGCAAGTCTAGCTACAACAAAGAAAATCGCAACTAGCACTAAAAAACTAAAACTAAAATACACTTAAGCGACATAATTAGTTCACGTCCGATCCCAACTATAATAGATAGATCATTCGCTTGATCAACATCGATGGACTCCTTTAGCCGGCTCACTACCTCATCACCTTCAGCCTCAACCGCATGTGCAAAAGATTTCTTGATGTGTTGAATGTATTCTTCCTTCTAGTACCAACCTGTATATCTGTCGGTACTGTCCCACTGAAATTAGAAGAGAGAATCAAAATTTTAAGTGACACCATTAAAAAAATAGGCACATTGTTTGGTATTCTTAACGTCATTACCAAAAGTAGACTTAGTTTTCTATTTCTGATAACGGCGCCAAAAATACCAAACCTATCCCTCATGCCACTTAAGCCAAGTTGTCATCCCCAGCATGACATGAGAGATGCGGTATTGAAATATGTAATTGCTCTTCTGAATAAATAATAAATGAGATCTGCAAGCGCAAAAATTAATACCGATGTAGCATTTTAACTGGGAAGTATTCTAGGTATCGTTATTTATATTTTTACCACTGGAAAGGGATTACTAACATCAGTGTTGATTAGGAATGAAATATGGAACTGAGTATCTATCATTGCATGTGTAATAGAGAGCATTCATCTATCTCTTGCATACAGGGATAAATGTCACATAAAATATAGATAAAGTATGAATGGTGACAAAGATAACTAATCTGATCAACATAACTAGCCACATATAATAATGATAAGCACCTCAACAGATATTCGAGCAAGTCATTAGCATGGGATTAGGATGAACTACAAGAATATTTTCTAAGTTATTCTTAACTATAAAGTCTAGCATATCATAGTAAGTGCAATTATACTTGGCAATCATTACGAGAAAAGACTACGCCCATGCATCGTGATATTATCAAGGAAGATGAGAAACATAGCAATCACTCCCCTATAATAATGTTGCTCTGCCTGCCCTATACACGGGAGGGGGACTATATAAGAATCAATGGAGCTGTCACCACCACGAACTACCCCGTGATCCGGCATATAGGGTACAATCGCAGATAAATACGGTATAGGCACGTCGCCTACACAATATCTATCATTTACCCATGGATCCGATGGATAAACACTATACGATCCTAAATATGTATATAATTCCAATCTAACTAAGCCAAACATATAACTATGATAAACTAAGAACAATATAATTGCAAATATAAACAAGTAGAGCAAAGTTATAATCAATATATTGAAATAGAACAAAGTTGTATTCATAATATTGAAGAACAATGATGAACAAATGAAGAACAGTACAGGAATTACCAAGAATCCTCTTGACAGATCCGGAAACTAATCGAAGATTGGCTCCTTCTAGTTCTAATCCTATGTAGTTATGCTAAACTAGAGATCTAGTTGATGTGGTGGCTCTAGGGCTTGATCAGAAACTCTCCTCCTGATGAATGAATTAGGGTTTGAGGAATGAGAATGAGTGCCTCCTCAATGGGCCAGGGGGCCTGCTTATATAGCCCCTCCAAATGAATATGGGTCGTCGGATCAAACTGACCTTAATCGCACGGTTTTCCTTAATCCTTTAGGTTGGTGGAGCATTATCCGCGAGACTGAGTCTGATTGGCTGAGAGCCTTGGGCGGGCACCAAAGAGGAGAGGGCGGGCGCCTAGCCCCCGAGCCCGCTCGGCCTCCCGCTCGTTCCCATGGCTTCTGGACTCTTCTAGATGTTGGATAATTGCAGTGCACATTAATATCTCTATGTAAACCCGACGTGTGGACCTTTCCTCTGTATTCTTTGATAACCCCCTGTAGAAATAGACAAACACCAAAACTCGTGGAATTCTGTCAGATAAAACCCTAAGTCTGGGTGTTGGTCGCATTTGGATCCTTTTCTTTATTTATTTGATGATTATATTTGATACTTAAGGACCGTCAACAAACTCCCCCAAGCTTACCTCTTGCTCGTCCCTGTGCAAGGATAGTCTCAGTGATGGATCAGAAGTTGCTGTAATGTCTTAAAATTTTGACGGTACACATGCTTTCAAATGAGGTCTCATCTCTGAGTTAGAGTAAACCGTTAAGACTTAAAACTTACTCATTCTACCTTTCACCATGGGGCTTGCAACCGTTACTTATGTCTTGAGCAGTTAAAAGATAGAACGGTCTAGCCAAGCGCCTTGTCTCTTATTCTTGATCAGCTATAGCTCTAGAGTTTTTGCAGTTTTTCAAATAAAACTCAGAGATTCCTTTGTATGACTCTCTCAGATCTCTCTTTTATGGTATTTCTAGATCCTTACCAAGGCAGTGATGGTATATGCCTTCTCTCAAAGTATGTGGTATTTGTAGTATAAGGCATAGTGACATTGCCTTCTCTCTCATCCTACTCTAATAAGGCTTCGATATCTGGAGCTCATAGGTGGGAGATAAAGTATACATACTTACAAGGAATTTATTGCATAGTCAAACCATAGATCCAGAGAAACAAGTCAATAAGTCAAATCAAGATGTGCATGTGTGGCGAATGAATGGTGTATGGTGATGATGGTGATAACAATGGTGAAAGTCTAATTCTACTTTTGCTCTTTTGAGGGGATACATACCTTCCTTGCACTTTGAAGCTTTTTGAGGAGAATGAGATGCTCTCTTTCTCTCTCTCTCTCTCTATATATATATATATATATATATATATTCTTTTCTCTCAGGTGGGTATCTTGTACCCCTAATTCTACTATCGGACACTTGTCCATTTTTACCTCTCATCTCACTTTTTCTTTTCTACGAGGTTCCGGGCACTTGCCCCTTTTTATTTCCTCGTATTCATTTTTTTCAGAGCACTCGTCTCTCTGGAATAATATAGCAAGTGGTAGTAACCAAGATAACTTGAGCATTTATTTTATAGGGAATAATAGGGATAGGAGAATGTTTTTGGTTATTCTCTCCCGGATAGGAGTAGAATAATTTTAGGTGGATCTGGAGATGGAAATGAGTGGATGTATGTGGATGCGTACTTCTGGAGTAGAAGTAGCATATATGAGTGAACGTGCAAGTGGATCTTGATTTTAACCGTATGATAAGCTCCTAAGGGTCTACACAGCTTGACCACACTCAATGCTTATAAGCAGTAAAAAGTAGATGTAAGGTTTATAGTCTAGCAAGCATGTATGTATGGATGTGGTAGGAATTTGAACTCTCATCATACAGGAACTCATCAAGTGATATTCTAAAGATTTTCAAAGATAAAATTCTGCAGAATTCTAGCATCTCTAGGAACAGATAAACAACAGCTCAACCTTCCCATATCATATCCGTTAACAACTTAGACTTTAGATCAAGTTCTCTTCCCACAAGTTCAGGTTTAGAGCAAGCTTTAAATTATAACAGTTATGTCTAAACTTGAGAGAGAGAGCTTCTGAAAGCCCTAGTTTGGTTTTGGATAATTGATGAAACCTTTGTGTACTAACCTTTGTCATGAGTGAAAAATAAAGATAGGTTGGTACACACCAAGTGATGGCCAAGCTAGATGATGGTCATGGTGATGGAGGTGATCAAAATATGATATTCAAGTGCTCCAACTTGGAAAAGAAGAAAGAGAAAAATAAAATGGGCTCAAGGTAGAGGTATTTTTAATAGGGCCATTTTGTTTTGCCACTCAAGACACCTAGTGGGTGTGAGTGGATTTAGGATAGATAACCGTACTATAAAGAGGGGAAATCTTTAATTGCAATGGTTATCTAGTGCCACTTAATATGTTTCTCATTTGCATTTACCTAGCGCTTAGTGACGTGGTGAGATGCATGAGAAAGTCTGAAAAAAATATTTGTGAAAAGCTAATTTAAATGTCGAATTTATTTTGGAATATTTTGGTAAAATTAGCTACTTGAAAAGGTGCTGAAAATTCATAAAAGGTGAACTACTGTCCAGATGTAAAAGAACTGCAAGCTGCTGAAATGAGCTGAAAGTTTTTGTAAGTAGCTAAAACTAGTTGGAAGCAGTAGGAACCAGCCAGAAACTAGTGCACAGTTTTAACAGCAAGCAAGTGAAGGCTTTTGCAACAAGCTGAAAGCAGTTGCAACCAGTTGGAACCAGTTAAAATCAGTGCACACATCAACAGCAAGCAAACGAGTGTGGTTGCAGGTAACTGGAGGCAGTCGCAACCAGTTAATTCTTTTGTGCAGTGCAATAGCAGGCAGGTGAAAAGAAAGTTGGAAGCAGTTGCAGCTGGTTGGAAGCAGTTGAAAGAATTTACAAATGTGCCTGTTGTCTGTCTCGTGCGTAAGAAGGAAAAGGCAGGAATCATGCTTGCATACGTGCATGTGGTGGAGCTCTTGCCATAATAAATGTGAGAGAAAATGAGAAAGGTGATTTGCATGGCTGCATGCAAGTGTGAACACATCTTGATAAAACGAGGCAGCCATTGACCTTTGCTCTTCATAGAGTGGTCCACTCAAGTATAAGGAGGTACTTAATTATTTTTTGAGGTACTGCTTGTCCATTTAGAGTGGAGAGTAGCAGAAGTGCATGCGCGTGGACTGCTGGGAAGTTGTAGCTCTTGCTGCTCACTCATTTATTTGATGGGACCCAGTGCTGAGAAAATACAGAGAGCCACTCAATGCCTGTGTTGTTGCCCGTTGTGGCAAACGGTGCTGTAGTTGCCCGTTGGGAGAGCTGGCTGGCCAAATAATTTAGGCCGAGCGCTCCACTTCCACTCTCTCTGTCTCGCGAATATAGAACGATTCACTTCTTTCTTTCCAGAGCACAGAGAACTCGAGCTCCCCTCTCCCTTCTCTCCCAAGTGCTAAACCTTTGAGAGATTTTTGAGAGGCCTGCGTGATTGATCTAGTGAGCTCGTGAGCATCTCCTCCCTCTCCTCTCCCTCTGAGAGAGGATTGAGGGAAACCCTAGGTGCATTTCAAACTACATATTCTTGAAGCACTAGGTGATTATTGTGATTGTGGATTTCTTATTACTCTTGGTGATTGCCGTCACCTAGACGGTTGTGGATTTATTGATTGGTGAGGGGATTTGGTGATTGTGTCCGCCCCCAATCAAGGTGATATTTGTAAGGGGTTCTTGGGCTTATTCCCCGGCGGAGTGCCAAAAGCCACTTTAGTGGATTGCTCGTGTCATTGAGCTACCTTACTTGTGGGTAGGTTCTTGTGGCGCCCATTTGTTGGGCTGGGTTTGTGAAACACCTATTAGCCGCCGAACCACCAAGTGTTGGTCGACACAACGGGGACTAGCGTGCCAGCAAGCACGTGAACCTCGGGAGAAAAATATTGGTGTCAATATTGTGATTGGTATTCTCCCGGTGAATATATTGATATACTTTGTTATTGGTTCATCCTCTACACTTTGGTATAATTTTCTCTCACCTCTTTACTGTCTTGCAAAATTAGTTGTAACTAGTAGACTAGTTTTAGTTAGTTGTAACTAGTTGTAAAGAGTAGTGACATAGCCATTGCTTGTGCCTAGAGATCATAGCAACTAGAATTATTATATAGGTGGCTTGCATCTCTTGTAGAGCTAGAGCAAAATTGCTTTACGCCATTTGTTATATTAATCCTTTGCTCTAGTGCTTTGTAGATTTTTTAAATAGGCTATTCACCCCCCTCTAGCCATATTAGGACCTTTCAGCTTCAAATTTGAAAATTTGGCAGAGCAACTATTCATCATATCCATGCTAGAGTTTTATTATTAAGATTCAGTTTAGCATAGACACTTTATTTATTTATTAAGCAAACTAAGCAAAGATATACATATAAGCACAAAATCTTTATTTGGGTTTTCATGATTATGTATCTTTTTATTTTAATATAGTTTAAATATAAATATAGATAGAAATACTTAGCGAGATAAATGGGGGTGCTCTCCCCCAAGCTAGATCTTGACGTAATTTCTTCTGATGTAGATAGTAGGTGGCAGAGGTGTATTTGAATGTCGACAGCACCCTGACAGCAATTAGGATGTCCTCCGTCTGCTAGTCTTCTTTAAATTATATGGTCCTGACAAATACCTAGTCTTTATCATGTTGACCTTCCTCAATAAGTGTTACTCTCTATTTTTATATTTTCATTTTATAGAGCATGAAAAAATATTTATATATTTTTTTGTGCCACCACAGTAATTGTACTTATGGGTTTTATGCCACGAGCATACTCACATGGGGATTACTGTTTTTAACATTTTTATTTTTTTAAGATAGTATGAACCTGATTAACTAAACAAGCTTTTTAAGAAAAAGTAAATAACAGAAGGGAAAGTGACAACTACCAAGTTTACCTCTTGGCACGACGTTCGGTGTTTTTAAGTCCTCCAAATGGGACTCCTTGTGTTCTCAGTTGTCGTGAGATTCGCTGGATGGCGTAGACGGTGGTTCCGGCTGCGCCTCCTCTTCGTGTAGAACTATCTTTTCTCTCCACATCTGACTTGGTGTTACGGTCTCTTGTTCAAGCTGTATGTCCTCAGACCTTACTACCTCTCCTTCGTAGTCTGCCCATCCGTCCTTGATGTTTTGCCTCCTCTGATTGCGGTTGCGTCACCTTCTTCTTGTCCTGACATGCTTAGAATCTTCAACTATATAGTTAGGGTCATTAAAGTAGCAGCGTACCTTCTCATAGGAGAAATGCATGTGGACTTCTTCGGTTCCAATATAGATGATCGCTTTGACGGTGTTGAGGAACGGTCTTTCGAGGATGATGGGTGGATCGTATTCGTCTTCTCCCATGTCAATTACCTAAAAATCTGTATGGACAAAATGGTCATCTATTTTAATAGGGATATCAGTTACTATATCTTCAACCTTTCGGAATGTCTGATCTGCTATGTGGAGCTGAATATATGTCGGTTTTAGGGGCATGGTTCTGAATAGAAGCTGATAGGTGACTGTGGCCATTATATTGACGCCTCATCCGGTGTCGTAGAGTGTCTTCTGAAAATAGTATCCATTGATTGAGTGTTGACGGTTCTTAATTATCAATTTTAATCATGAAATAAATAAGAAAAAGGACCAATATACAAATAACACCTAGAATTAGGGTTTGATATGACAGAATTCCATGAGTTTTGCTGTTTATCTATTTCTGTAGGGGGTTATCAGGAAATATGGAAGAAAGGCCAACACGTCGGGTCTACATAGAGATATTAACTTGTGCGCCAATTTTCCTCGGTCTAGAAGGTTCCAGAAGCCACACGAACGAGCGGGAGGCCGAGCGGGCCCACAGGTAGGGCGCCCGCCCACCTATGGTGGCCAATCAGGGTGCATCACGCGGATTATGCTCCACCGCCTTTGAGGATCAAGGAGAACCGTTCAATCAAGGTCGGTTTGATCTGACGGCCCAGATTCATTTGAGAGGGCTATATAAGCAAGGCCCTTGGCCCCTGGAGAAATCGAATCCCCATTATTCATTAGCATATTTTCCAAAGAGGATTCGGAGAGAGAGGTTACTTAGGGTTCCCACCTCATAGGGCTTAGCATCCAATGTGAGAGTAGAATTAGTTCTACTAGATTGAGAGAGATAGAGTGGAGGTGTAGATCGGAGGAAGCCCAGCCTGTCGGTGTCTACTCCGAGGTTGTACCTGCCGGATCAAGTCTCTTAACCCGAGGCTTGCTCTTAGGATTCTTCAGTATTTCGACTTCTAAATTCTAGTAAGTTCTTTATTTTATTGTTCTTTGGTTTATGAGTTTACTTTGATCTCTTCGCGTAGAGTTTAGAGTAATCATCTCTAGCGTAAACGTGGTGTTTGGGCTAGGATACTCATAGATATCCCCTATCTAGCCAGACCGTGGTAGTAGCGAGGAACGTGACATTTCCGAGTTACCTTTGTAGCCCAAAATCCCGTTAGCAGGATCGATAGGGTTTATAGGTGCGGGTCAAACATCCTCTATGGTGTCTAGATTCCGTGAGCCTCCCCAACAAAACAGTAGATCATCCTTACCAAGGTTAGAACTGGGTGCAGTTGAAGTCTTCTCTATACATCACTCACATCGAGTCATAGTGGTTGTAGCCTAAAGGTTAGTAGTAATAGATTTGGTTAGTCAGATGCACGCTTTCTCCTAGTGGTAAAAATATAAATACGATACTCTAGATAACATCCCGGGTGAAGTGCTCACCGATATCCGTGCGCTTGCGGATTAATTCCTAATTGCGTTACCAAATATCAACATTGAGCACTGGATGCTTGGCACACCT
Organism: Sorghum bicolor; assembly: GCF_000003195.3. Lineage (NCBI taxonomy): Eukaryota > Viridiplantae > Streptophyta > Magnoliopsida > Poales > Poaceae > Sorghum > Sorghum bicolor. The sequence continues at coordinate 13,048,380 of NC_012876.2, read as the reverse complement.
GGATCGTCCTTTTTGATCAGGAAGGGTGACTTGAGTTGACGATCTTGGCCTCTGTGAACTACAGTGACCATTTTGGCTGACTCGGTCCACACTTGCTTCTTGCTCTTGTTCCTCCTATTGGTCCTTTCCCTTGGTTCATATTGGGGTTGTTCTGGGATTTGTGCAGTCTTGTTCTTGAAGGAAAATGTCTCCTTCCTCCCCTTGATGTAGAAACTGATCTTGACAGCACTAGCGTAGATGACAGCTCTCGAGGTATTCAGGAATGGCCTCCCCAGGATGACGGGTGCCCTCTCATCAGTATGGGTCTCTATCACCATGAAGTCTGCTGGGGCGTACAAGGTACCAACTCGGACACAGATGTTCTTCAGTATTCCTTTTGGAAAGCTTAGTGTCCGATCTGCAAGCTGCAAACACATGGTTGTTTCTAATAAAGGATATGTAAAGAATTTTTCATAGAGTACCCTAGGCATAATGTTGACGCTGGAGCCAAAGTCGTAGAGTGCCTCTAGGAAGTCCACCATGCCGATGGAGATCGGGATGACGGGGTGTCCTAGATTGCCTCTCTTGACTGGCAGAAGGTCATTATGTACTTCCACAATGGGGTTACTCTAGTAGTTACCTGCATCAAACATGTCTACAAGATTTGCGGATTCTAATCCTTCCGGTTGTGATGGTATACTGGGGTTAGTAGCAGGAACAGCAGCAGCTATTTGATTCAACTGAGATTCAATCATTTTATTAAAGCTAATCTGGTTCTTGATGGTAGTAGAAAAATTATCCATTCTATTATTTATATTTTCTAGCATTTTATCATTTGATGCCAATTTCTTAGACAGGTTATCCATTAGCTTTCCTTGATTAGACACTAACTCTCTCAAAGGTGGATAATTATTATTATTATTGTAAGAATTGTTACCTTGATAGTTACGTGAGTAGTTAGGTCTCTGTTGATTCCAACTTTGATTTTGTTGAGGACGGTTGTAGTTGTTGTTGTTGTTGATGATGTAGTTCACGTCCTCAAGCATCTCAGGGCAGTGATTGCCTGAGTGTCTAGTATCTCCACACTCTTCACAAGTCATGTGAGAGTCGTAGACGTGCATGACTTCTTTCTTGTCTCCAGCTTTGTCATCGAGGTTCTTCATGAGCAGGTCTAGCTTTGCAGACAGCATGTCTACCTCCTTGAGCTGGTGCATACCTCCACCTTTCTTGTGTGTCTGGGTCCTCTCTTCATTCCAACCTTGGTTGGACGCCATCTTTTCCACAAGAGTTGTGGCTTGTGGTATGGTGAGTGATAGGAATGCTCCTCCAGCTGCAGCATCCATGGTCTCACGGGCACTATTACCAAACCCATGATAGAACATCTGCATCAGCAGCTAGCTCTCCATTCCATGATGGGGATATTCTAGGATGTAGTCTTGGAAGCGCACCCATGCCTCTGGAACGGATTCATCATGTTGTTGCTGAAAACTTGTAATCTTCCCACGGAGAGCATTGGTCTTACCCATGGGAAAGAACTTGGCCAGAAAGTTCGTGGAGTAGAGTGCCCACGTAGTATTCTTCTCCTTTGTTGCGTAGAACCACTGCTTCGCTCTCCCCAACAGTGAGAATGGGAAGAGGCAAAGTAGTATGGCGTCTCTGGGAACTTCTAAAATAGTAAATGTGCTGCAAATCTCCAGGAAGTGTTGGAGATGAGCATTAGCGTCTTCGTGTGCCTTCCCACATAACTGATTGGCTTGCACCATGTTGATGAGCCCAGGCTTGAGCTCAAAGGTCCGGTCGATCTCTACAGCAGGTCCAGTGCGGATGTTGTCCGTAGTGGGAGCTGAAAACTTGCAGATCGACTTGTTCGCCATGGCTTCGAACTCCGTCGACAAGTTTCGGATGAAACTTCGATGGTCTTCTGGTTTGGATGAAGCTTTACGCTAAAGTGTTGACGATCTGAGCTTGGCTCTGGTTTTTCTGATTAACGCTTCGAGGTCGTCAACAAAATTTTCTGGAAGATGTCTTCTATTCATACATCACCCTGCATAAAATAATAAAAATAGAAAATTACAGGGGTAAAGTTGTATGAGAGAATTGATGATCTCAATCGTACTAGTGATGCGAATGATGACTCATAATTCCATATTCATTCCTTGTTAGTGAATCAACCTTCCCCAGCAACGGCGCCAAAAATGCTTGTTGGGCATTCTTAACGTCATTACCAAAAGTAGACTTAGTTTTCTATTTCTGATAACAGCGCCAAAAATGCCAAACCTATCCCTCATGCCACTTAAGCCAAGTTGTCATCCCCAACATGACATGAGAGATGCGGTATTAAAATATGCAATTGCTCTTCTGAATAAATAATAAATGAGATCTGCAAGCACACAGATTAATACTGATGTAGCATTTTAATTGGGAAGTATTCCAGGTATCATTATTTATATTTTTACCACTGGGAAGGGATTACTAACATCAGTGTTGATTATGGAATGAAATATGGAACTGAGTATCTATCATTGCATGTGTAATAGAGAGCATTCATCTATCTCTTGCATACATGGATAAATGTCACATAAAATATAGATAAAGTATGAATGGTGACAAAGATAACTAATCTGATCAGCATAACTAGCCACATATAATAATGATAAGCACCTCAATAAATATTCGAGCAAGTCATTAGCATGGGATTAGGATGAACTACAAGAATATTTCCTAAGTTATTCTTAACTATAAAGTCTAGCATATCATAGTTAGTGCAATTATACTTGGCAATCATTGTGAGAAAAGACTACGCCCATGCATAGTGGTATTATCAAGTAAGATGAGAAACATAGCAATCACTCCCCTATAATAATGTTGCTCTGCCTGCCCTATACACGGGAGGGGGACTATATAAGAATCAATGGAGCTATCACCACCACGAACTACCTCGCGATCCGGCATATAAGGTACAATCGTAGATAAATAAGGTATAGGCACCACGCCTACACAATAACTATCATTTACCCATGGATCCGATGGATAAACGCTATACGATCCTAAACATGTATATAATTCCAATCTAACTAAGGCAATCATATAACTATGATAAACTAAGAACAATATAATTGCAAATATAAACAAGTAGAGCAAAATCATAATCAATATATTGAAATAGAACAAAGTTGTATTCATAATATTGAAGAACAATGATGAGCAAATGAAGAACTGAAGAACAGTAGAGGAATTACCAAGAATTCTCTTGACAGATCCGGAAACCAATCGAAGATTGACTCCTTCTAGTTCTAATCCTATGTAGCTATGCTAAACTAGAGATCTAGTTGATGTGGTGGCTCTAGGGCTTGATCAGAGACTCTCCTCTTGATGAATGATTTAGGGTTTGAGGAATGAGAATAAGTGCCTCCTCCAGGGGCCACAGGGCCTGCTTATATTGCCCCTCAAAATGAATATGGGTCGTCAGATCAAACCGACCTTAATCGCACAGTTTTCCTTAATCCTTTAGGTCGGTGGAGCATTATCCATGAGACGAAGCCTGATTGGCTGAGAGCCTTGGGCGGGCGCCCAAGGGGGAAGGGCGGGCGCCCAGCCCCCAGGCCCGCTCGGCCTCCAGCTCGTTCCCGTGGCTTCTGGACTCTTCTAGATGTTGGATAATTGTGGTGCACGTTAATATCTCTATGTAAACCCGACGTGTGGAGCTTTACTCCATATTATCTGATAACCCCCTGCAGAAATAGACAAACACCAAAACTCATGGAATTCTGTCAGATAAAACCCTAAGTCTGGGTGTTGGTCGCATTTGGATCCTTTTCTTTATTTATTTGATGATTATATTTGATACTTAAGGACCGTCAACACACATATATAAGCAAATGTCTGGAAATAACTCACATTACGATCCGGACACTTGTAGAATATACGACCCTTGTTTACTCCCTCTTTCGACACTTTGTACTCCATCACAATCTTCTGCCCGCACTTACTGCATGTAATGAGAGGGAGTTTTGGTCGGTATCACTTTTGAACCCGTTGAGAGACCGAGGACCCGGTCACGGTTGCCATCTACTATCCATACTCAATTTTTAAACAATTACAAATTCCATATTTTCTAGTAAACAAGTATGATTAAAGAGGAACCTAATAATATCCTTTATTTGTCTAGCTACTTCAACAAATTTTCTAAATTATACAATGGATATTATGTAGTAATAAAAACCTATCAAGTGATATTAACAAACCAATTAATTTGAACTATCCAACTATCTAAATTATTATTGTAAACTATGTACATTAACTAAATTCCAATCCTCTCATGTTCTATTATAAAAGAAAAAAAGATTTAAAAGATACTATAATTCATTCTTGCAAACTACATTAATACTAGGTCAACCATGAAATATGATATATATATATATATATATGGATACTAATTCAAGCGAAGGATTCAAAATAATAGGTGGATTTGAGCTAAAAATGATGGGAAAATCACAAGCCAAAAACAACGTGAAAAAGACAAGGAATGATGAATATAGTCACCTCCAAGCACGAAGAGACGATGACGGAGTCGAAGATGATCAATGATGGGCGCCGGAGATGAAGAACAAGCAAGAACAACAAATGCAAGCTCTAGCAACAACAATGATGCTCTCTGATTTCAAATGACCCAGGCAGAGGGGAGGAGAGGTAGCCGTGGCCTATAAACCGGACCCTTTAACACCGGTTCAAGGCACAAATCTGGTCTAAAGGTGACCCTTTAGCATCAGTTTGTGCCTTGAACCGGTGCTAAGGGGTTTGACCCGGTGTTGGTGTTTTCCCCACGGGGGGTCACACCAACGAGTAAATTTGTATGCGTGCTCCCTTTCCCAGATGGTGATGCAAGAAGACACAAAGATTTATCCTGGTTCGGGCAAGAGAAGGCCCTACGTCCAGCGGGGGAGGGAAGTTTGTATTATCTTGCACCTAAGTGCTTGTATAGGGGTGAATACAAGCGTGGTATGGAATGTGGGAGTTCTACTGAGTATGGTGTAGTGTGGTGCCTGTGTTATCTATTCCCGGGTCCTTCCTTTTATAGCACCAAGGAGAGACCGAGGGTACATGCGTAGGTGTCAGAGTAGGGGTCGATAGAAGCATGGCGCGCTGACCTACTCGAGGCCTCCGTATCGGCGTGGTCTCGAGCCGTCCCGTCTCGGTAGTTTGATGATGATTACGCGTGCTCCTGTATCTTGCTCTGCGCGCCGTCTTGGGCTGGTTCACCGGTCGCACGCTTGTACGGTATGGCGGCAGATCTGGCGGAGTGGTTGCGGTGTTGTCAGTCGACGCCCAACTCGTCTCCAAGAAGGAACCATGTCTTGTCGAGGGTCGGACGCCGTGCAATCCCCTGATATCCGGAGCGCTGACCTTGGTTGTCTCGAGGGGGTCCTCATTAGACGTTCCATTCCTGTTTCCCACGTCTTGACACGCCCTGGGTCGTTTGGTGGGGAAGGCTGCAAAAGGAACGACGGGACGGGTGCCTGTTCCCTATCACACTTCCCATGATCAGCGCGTTAGGTGGGAAAGCGACAGGCGCATTAAATGCCCTGGCTCTCGTGCGCGCGTCAGGCGGTGGGCGGCGTCCTTGCGCTCAACGCCTCCTGGTTCGTGCGAACCCATTTCCGTATTCGACGGTAGTTAGTGCTCGACCCTTGATCGATTCGCTCGACGCCATTTCCGTCTTCGAGGCTGTGGTCGTCGACGACCGCGCATATGTATGACTGGAGCGTCGAGTTGAGGGCCTCGACCTGCATACGGGTAATCTTGTTATGTGCATCAGTGAGGGTACCCCTTACTGATACCCTCGACAGTAGCCCCCGAGTCTCCATTTGAGCGGTGGCGCTCGAGTGGAGGCTTTGTTTTGCGATCGAATTTCCGTGGGGGCGCGCGAGCGACCCCGTGGGGGTTGCCCCCGAGCCCTTGGAGGAGTTTTTGACTCCTTTGAGGGTTATATTGCCTAATTCGCAGAAACACCGTCGACACCTGTGGTGGAGGGTTCTGATTGGCTCGTTTTGTGCGGAGGTTTTGACGTACTCTCGATAGAGCGAGCGTCATCCACCTCAAATTGAGTTCATAGCGGGTAGTCCAAGCGAGAACCTGTGCCCCTTTCGAGCGGGTCAGCTGTAGCCCGGAGGCGTTCTCATAAAGCAGGGTCGTCGTGGTCGGGGATACTGGTCTCATTCGATAGAGTCCAGTGGCTCGACGCCTCCCGTCGGGGGGATTCCTCTCGACTGTCTCGACCCTACCTTGGACATCACCGGCGAGTCTTCGAGGCGGGCCTCGATCTTCGATCGCTCGCTGGGGATCCCTGACTCTGGTGCTCGAGATTGGCTGTCGAACCCTTTCGGTGGGCCAGCCATCGACCTCTCGAGACTCTCGTGGACACATCCCTTGGCTTACAAGGTAAGGAAGGAGTCGTGGCGGTTCGCCTTTTTGCCCGTTGGGCGCGCCTTTTTAGGTGGAGACGTTACGACACTGCGTCGGCGTGGAATTCGGAGCGCCCCACCTGTGAGAAGGGAAAGGACTGTTAGATGGCGCATTTATGGGGGGAGTTACCTCATTTCTCGGATCTATCCGTTGGCGGACTGCAGCCTATAAATACGCCGTGGCGTCGCCGCCGTCCATTCTTCTGCCTCCCGTCTTCATTCTTGCCTTAGCCCTCTCCCCGCCTTAGCTTTCTTGCCATCTCACGCGCGCACACCCCCTCGAGTAGTAGCGGATCCGCCATCCTTCCGGTTAGGATGCCTGTGAGACTTGTCGCCGCCGACGACTAGTGCCCGTCGTCGATGACGGAGCGCCGGCTGCAAGAGTTCGAGAGGGAGGGACTCCTGCGCCGCCGCACCTCGCTGTCGTCGCCGGAGTGGATCGCGCCGCCGGCAGACCACAGGGAGCCCAGGCCGCCCAAGGGCTATGTGGTTTCGTTCGCAAAGTTCCATTGCCATGGACTCGGTGCTCCCCCGAGCCGCTTCATGCGGGCGCTCTGCCACCACTACGGGGTGGAGCTTCAGCACTTCTCCCTAAACGCCATCACCGTCGCGGCGGTCTTCGCCGCGGTGTGTGAGGGCTATTTGGGGATGATGCCCCACTGGGAGCTGTGGCTCCACCTCTACAGGGGCGAGCTCTTCAACGCCCCCACTGGGACCACCGGTGTGAGGAAACCTGTTCGGGCGGATTGCCTCAACCTCGTGTTGAAGACCAGGAAGACGGAGAGGCCGCGCGAGTACATCCCGGTGGGACTGTCGACCAACCACGCCGGCTGGGATTCCCAGTGGTTCTACTTGAGAAATGACGACGACCTCCTGCCCGCCTATACCGGGCGTCTGATCACGGAGCGTCCGGAGAATTGGACGTACGGCGTCGTCCAGGTTCATCAATCTCGGCTCGACCCCCTCCTCGACGTCATGAAGAAGCTGCGTTCGGAGGGCTTGACCGCCGCCCTCGTCCTCTCGGCTGTCCACCATCGGAGAGTTCTCCCGTTGATGTCTCGACCGCTGAGGATGGACGAGATGGCTCCCGGCGCCTCATCTCGGGACCTCGAGGCATGCCGGATGTCAAGAGAGGCTCCAGCGAACGACGAAGTCGCGGCTCGGGTCAGGGCCGCCATTGCTGGTGACTTCAAGCCGGAGCATGTTAACGGCTTCCCCATGAGGCCAGATGCTGGCTCAATCGATCTGGTATGCTTTCTTTTCGTGCGCAGCTTTGATTCTGGGTTTCTTTTCTTCCCTTTTTTCTAAGTCCACCTTTGTTCTAGCAGGGACGGATTGATGTCCGGTCCTCGAGGCCTCCAGTAAAGGAGGACGAGGTTGACCGTGACTCACGGCGCCGATCCGCCGAGAAGCTGAAGTCCGCCAAGGACTCTAAGAAGAAAGGGGAGAAAAAGAAAAACCTCGATCGCCAAGCATTAGAGGCGCATCGGTCTAAATCTAGGCAGAGAGGGGAGCCTGAGGAAGAGTCCCCCAGCGACGATGATGGTGATGAGGACGAGGACAGCGATGACTCCGAGGGGATGGCATCTCGCATCGACCGCATCCTCGAGGGTCCGCCTCGAGGTGACGTCGACGCCCCGCGAGTGGAAACGTCAAAGGACGGACAAGGGGGATCTCACCGCCCCCGTGCCGACACCCCCCCGTGCCCGCGACTGGTCAGGTCGCCCCGCGCCCTCCCCCTGCGTCCAAGACGGGTGGCCATGCTAGGTCCTAGGCGGCGGGGCCACTGACTCGCGGTCGTGCCGCGGCCTCCGAGAAAGGAGATACTGGCCGCAGGAGCGCCAGTTCCGGTGCCTCCCAAGCGGAAGTTGCTGGGCCAAAACCAACGCCTGTCCTCGAGGGGTCTGGGACCTTGACACGGGGTGGCTCGAGGCCCATCGGTCGGGGCACCGGCAGGCGAGCTGTTCTCCCCGTGGGGTAAGTTCTTCGACGTCGTGACTCTCGTTCTCCTGTTCCTCTGCGTTTCCTCTTATACCGGTCTTTTTATGCTCGTTTCTTTTGTCTCAGATTAAAGCGGACGCTCGAGCAGGCCCAGCCTTCAATGGCGAAGAGGCTCAAAGCGGGAGCGGCCTCCAAGGAGCCAGGTTTGTAGCTTACTTCTGGGATTTGTGATGTTCTTACGTCGGGCATCACAGTGACTGGCCTTTATTCTTTGTTTTACAGGCTCCTCCGACTCTCGACCTCCGGCTGACGCTGAGAGTGCTCCGCCTCGTCCCGAGTCTGCTCCGTCACCGCTGACACAGGCCGAGGTGCCCCAGACCCAAGGGCAAGAGGGAGCCCCCGAGCCTCCCCGATCGGGGGTCGAGGGGGACCCTATTACCATCAGCGACACGTCCGGCGGCAAGGAGATGTCGAGGGATGTCCGTCCTATGGACGAGGAAACATCGACTCCCCTCATCGCGGGACGGACACCCTGGCCTGCTGGTCTTCGCGCCCTCGAGGAGCAGAAGAAGAAAGAAGGGGAGGAGGAGCGGGAGCACGAGGCAAGGGGGGAGCCGCAGGAGTAGGGCCACCGACAAGAGTCACAGGAGCACGAGGAGCAACAGCAGCAGCAGCAACAGCAACAGCAGCAGCAGCAGCGACAGCAACAGCAGCAGATGCTCAAGGGGCAGCAGCAGCAGCATCAGGGGGGCCAAGGAGAAGGACCGCTCGAGCCCCCGCCTCAAGGTCTGCCGCAACCAGTGCCACCGGCGCTGCAAGAGCCTGGAGAACAGGAAGAGGATTTGCCGATGTACGGCCCTCCAACCCCAGCGTGGCTCCTTCCGGGGGCGCCCACCGCGATCCGGGCAGAGCCGGGGCGAGTGGACGGTGTGGTGGCACTTGCCTGCATGATGCGCACCCCCGCCGACCCCGAGTCCGAGATCAGGAGGACGATCTACGGCATGGACGGGATCGCCCCAGGGTTCCTCCGGGAGCGTCGGGCATGGGAGGACCGTTTTCCCTCTGAGGACGACGAGATCGGGACGTCAGGAAGTAAGGACGGTACCTGGAAGACGGTGGATGACGACGGGCGGTTCCCATGCCTCGTCGACCTGTTCTTGCGCCATGGGGGCTCCCTCGAGACCGTCGAGGACCTTATCCGCGGCGTCAAGGCGCAGGCTGACCGGGAGATGGAGAACTGGTGCCCCGATCGGATCCGCATCCGGGCTTCCACTGATCCGTCCGAGCCCAACATCTTCCTGGACGATAGGAAGGAGGCGGAGAAATGGGAACACATCGAGGAGCTCCGCCTTTAGATGAAGCACGTGGTGGGGCTCCTGTCGGACGTCATCAACAACGGGCTCGGGCCGGCCTACTTCGTAAGTATTTTTTGGTCCTTAATTCTCATAGATCCTTTGGTTTCGTGTTCTAAACGTTCGACCCCCGGCTCGTAGGACATGAAAGGGACCTCCCGTATCAAGTCGAGCTTCATTCACGCCACAAGAGGATGCTGGGAGCAGCTCCCCGTCCTCAAGGACCAACTCCTCGAGTCGCAAGAAAAGCTCCTTAAGGCCTATAAAGACCTCATAGCGCTCGAGGAGGAGAAGAAGGCGAGGGAGGTTGCCTTGGTCGAGGCTCGGGAGGCCTCAAGGAAGGCGGAGGAGGAGACGACGCTGCTACGGGAGCGGGCTCTGACGGTCGAGGAGGCCACATCCAAAGCCCGGGAGGAGGCCCTGTCCTACAAGAATGTCATTGCCGATGTGGACAAGGAGAAGGGCCTTCTCAAGACCGACCTGGACTCCCTCCGAGAATCCTTCCAAAAGATGAAGGTGGTGTATGTGGACAGCGAGGTCGCCAGGGGTGCCGCAGAGGACGCAAAGAAGAAGGCCCTCGAAGACCTCGAGGCGGAGCGGGCTCGATCCCGCAGGCTCTCTGATGACGTTGAACGTCTGAAGGGAGAGCTGTTGGAGAAGAGTGGGGCCATTGCTCAGGCTGGCAAGGTGATCGAGGATCTCCGTGTTGCCAACACTGAGCTGGCCCGCTCCAACAAAGAGATCGAGAGGGCCAACACCAGACTAGTCGGCGAGAACACGGCCCTGGAGGAGAGTGTCCGCGGTACGTTTCCTTTGTCGGATTTGTTTTTCGAGGTGCGTTTGGTTTTTTCTAAAGTTTCTTGTATTGGCATTTATAGGGCTTAAGGACGAACTCTTAGCCGCCCAAGTCGAGGCCCGTAGTGCTAAGGCCCAGCTCGAGGCGGAGGTTGCTTTGAACCGTCGAGTGCGGACGGCGATAAACGACCTCTCGACCTCTTGGGAGGTCGAGCCTATGGACGAGTCGAAGGAGGACGCTCGAGGCGACGCATTGGTCGACCAGCTGTGCTACTTAGGCACGACGCTGAGAGATCGGGTGCGGGATGCCCTCCACATCGGGGTGAAGCGGGCGATGGCGGTTGTCTGCTCGGGCTTCTCCTACGACATGGAGGTGGTGTCCCACGGCTTCGTCACCGACATCTCTAAGACCGACGCGGAGAACGAAGAGAGGCTCCACGCCTTGATCGACGACGCGGAGGCTCCTGGAGAGAGGCTGGCCAAGCTTTTTGAGCCCGAGGTGCTTCCTCCTGAGACTAGCTCGGGCGCAGGCGAGGGTGGTGAGGATCGTGCTGTAGACTAAGGCCTGCGAGCCTGCTTTGTGTGCCTGGGCCCCTTGTACAGTACTCTTACTAACTTGTCTTTTAAGTGATACAGTGTCTTTAAGTATTTGTTAAATGTTTATCTGTCTTTCCGCTCGAGGCTCTTTTATTTCCTTTTGCGCCTACGTTTGTATTCCTTGTTCGATCTTTCGTTAAAAACAGCCTCGATCACCTCAAGGGTGGGGAAGTGAGTAGAGTTTCCATAGCCCAGGGGCGTAGGAGTCCTCAGGCTCGTTGTCCCTCAGCCCTTAAGGGGCTCGAGGTGCCTCAACTACTCGAACGTGCAAAGTTTACTAAGTAAGGAAGAGAGAAGTTTCTTGGCTTTTTCGACACTTGGGGGGTCGTCCCCCTGGTAGCCCCCGAGGGGGTATCGACTATGATGGGTCATAGTTTGTAACACCCCAGTGTTATGGTTGCATCAAACATGTGCATAGCATGAGCATCATCTTTATTCAAAGCATCCATGATCATCATCTATCTTGAGACATGTCATCCTTTGCAAAAATGTGTGTTAAATTGCTTAAATAGGCTTCCTATGCTTATGTTTGAGTGAACAATGCTTGTGTTTGTGTTTAATGCCTTGGTAAATAGCTTATCTATGTTTAACTTAATCTTGGGAACAATGTTCATGTTGATCACTTCTCCAAAATAATCACTTAAGTCTTACTTATGCAAATAGGCCCTAGAAACCTCTTTTGCTTAGGCTTTTAAAAAGTGTTTCATAAAATGTTTGCATGTCAAAACTTCCTACAGCAAAGTTGTAGCAAATTTTATAAGGGACAAAAGTTGTTTTATGTCCATCTCATGAAAATGATCACAAATAGCTCAAAAGTGGCCAACAAGGCAGATTTGGGGCTGTTTTCCACACTTGGAAAATTTTCTAAGTCCCCGGGTGGTTTGCAGTTTGCGTGATCGATTTTGGAAACTCTATATCTTTCAATCCAGGCCGATCTAGTCTTTGCTCTAGTTGACAAAGTTGTAGATCTCACCTTGTACTCCAAGTTTGTCAACTACGCCATCTCCTAATTCGCTCTGGTTTGGGAGATAATCACCGGTGAAGTCGCTCTGTCAGTCGGTCGATGCACTGTCTGAATCGACTTGGACCTCGTCGACGTGGCCGACCGCCGGCAGCGCTCCGTCGCCATTTGGCGCCCGTACGCCGTTCCTGGCCCCGCCTGTCAGCCCTCGTCGCGTGCATGACCACCACGGCGACGCCCCGAGCGAGTGGACGCGTCCATTTCGCTCTGCCTCGCCCTCTCTCGCCTGAACCTCGCCCGCAGCGAGCTCTCCGCCGCGAGCTCACTCCGGCGAGCTCGTGTGCGCTCCTCTCTGCGTTTCCGTCCACCAAACTCCACGCAAAGCTCCGCCGTGAGCCGCTCTCCAAGCTCCACCCTCTAACTCGCCGAGAAACCCACCGGTGAGCCGACATTTCCTTCTTCCCCCAAATCGGTCCGCCGTGACTCTCTTCTCCGGCGAACTCAATGCCGAGCGTTGTGAGGCTTCTCATCGTCTTTGGTTAGGTCCTAGAGGTAGCTTAGGTCTTTAGCGAGCTTTTGCGCCACCTGGTGGACGCTCTACCGGGTTCTCCGTCGCCGGACACGGTGTGCAGCGCCGCCGTGCTTCCGCCGGAGTTGGGTGCTCTCGTGGCCAGCGCTTTCCACGGGGATCCAGGCCAAGCCGTGTACCTAGGAAGCTTCGCCCTAGTCTGCTGGTGCTGTAGAAGGCCTTAGGTCACGCTCTACCGGCCTGAGGGCTCCGGCGTAACGCCGAGCACCTCCGCCGAGCCGCCATTGCCGACGGTGAGTCCCTTCCGGTGGCTCCGCCGTGGCAAAAGTGGGGTCAATCGAGTCGTTAGGGTTTGGGGATCACGTTGATGCCCTGGGTTTGGCCGGAGACCTCGCCGTCGCGGAGAAATCGCCGGCGAAGATCACCTCGGCCGTGAGGAAGAAGAGCCCGACGGGTGGGACCCCCTGTCAGCGACTCTCTCTTTCCCTCCTTTTCTTTTATTCAAAATCCTAATTTTTGGCTTTCTTGCAAAAATCATATCTCCTGTTTCTGAGATCCAAAATTTGTGAAACAAATTTTGTGTTGTTTCTTGAGATGGCTAGTATTTAATAAAAATATAAAATGAATCATGTTTTCTGAGAAATTATTTATTAAGGATTTAATCTTGTTATTCATGGATAAATGCATATCTCTGGTTTTACTGATTAGTTTGCTCTGAAATTTTTATGGTGGCCTTTGCATGGCATTAGAGTGCTCTGATGATTATTTCATGAGTTTTGGAGCACTGCAGTGGTGATATGTAATTTGTGTTTGAAATATGGCTTGTTTCTTTAATTAAATCACATAAAATAATTGGTGCTTATGCTGGTGCTCTATTTTGGTGGTAAACTTGTTTATGGCATTCCTAAGACATAAATAATCTGAAATCTGTTGGTTGACACTATATAAGTCATGTCTATGAATTTATGAAATAAATGCCTTAATACATGTTAAATGCATATCTTTAATTTGGCATGTGCATTGGTCCTGAAATTTTTATGGTGGTAATCTGATGTTATACTTGTGCCTCTGTAATTTTTGTAGATTTTTCTGAGCACTTTAACTAATATCTTGTAAATATGCCTTATCTAAAATTAATTAATAAATGCCTTGTTAAGTAATTGTTTTGGGGTTTTCAACTGATGATCTGGTGACCTTGTAATATGTTTGTGCTCATGAGGCATATGGGTGGCTTAGTTTGTGTTTTGATCATGTCATTAAATAATTAACTATAGGGTTAAATGCTGTCTGGACAGCAAGTGAATAATTTAACTTTGCTTAATGATAATTTGACTTTCTGTGAAACTTGTATAAAACAAAGTTGTTCTAAACTTGTTGAACTAACTGTGGTTTAAATTTGAGGTCATTTGGTCAAGTAGTTTAAAAGTTATAGCTGTTCCAAGTTGGGTTCCAGAAATAGGGGTTCTCTGTTTTTCTGGGACAGCACCTGGAACTTTGTTAAAATGACTAGTTTAATGTTTGAATCTTGCTGTCATGTTTAAAGATGAGTTGTAGATAATTTCCTAAGCTTTCCAGAGTGTCCTTACTCATGTTTGTTGGACCTGTCTATCTATAATTATGATTTATTTACTGAGCCTACTTGTTTTATGTTGTTGGCTGCTTTAGTGCCATGATAGGTTTTGGGTTTTGTTAACTTGTTTATTCATGTGAGTTAGTATAACTCTTACTCCGTAAATGAGTGCCCAGTGAGTTGCTTGTGTTATTAAACATTCATCGGTAGCATGTGCACCTTCTCATTCATCGAGCATGCAATAGGTGCACCGGACGTGGCAGTTTCCTTCGAGCTCCAAGTGAACCCCGAAGGCCAGGAAGGCAGCCAGGAGGTGGAGGTCCAGCAAGCCGGACTCGAGGAGCCCGAAGAAGAAGTTGAGTGCCCGAATCACGAGCCGGCATCGTTCGTGAAAGGCAAGCCCCAGAGCATTTTAAGCCTCCTTTATTTTCGAAAGTTTACTTAATACGTTATATCTATTGATGCATTACGCATAGGAGTTGTGATGAAACTGTTGCTGCATTCTACTCTATCCTTGTCCAGATAACTCACCCTCCCCGGTTGTAGAGTTAGGTTCGAGTAGCAGCTTAGTTATGCTTTAATCGGTAGAAGTCGGGTGATATCCTGTCATCCGCGCGATATAGGGTTGTGTCGGGTCGCGATGGTCTATATGTGCTATCGTGGATGGAACCTGGTGAAATTGACTTAAGCCGGGCGGAGTTTTGCAAGTATGTAGTAACTCCGTCTGTGGCAGCTAAGGACCGATCGTTGTACGTCCTCTTGTCATGTTGAACGCATGCCTGACACTTAGTTGGCCGGATAACTCGTTCCGACCGCGAAGCCGAGTAGTATGACTCAGGCCGGAAGACAGGCAAGTATAAAGTGCGCACTACCGGAGGAAGTGCGGTGTGCGGGGGACCATTGGCGTAAGCCCAAAGGCAGGTGAGTTAAAATTCCTGACCTCCCTGGCAGAGTGGTAGCCCTGGGAGTGCGGCACTGATCGGAGCCGCGATTTCTGAGTCGTACCAAAGGTGACCCTTTGGCTCTCCGGTAGGGGATGCTTGGGTGAGTGCTAGGAATAAACCTCCAGCTGGATAGGAATTCGATTCGAATCGCCGTCTCTCCCGGTTAGTGAGAACTTGACAGAGCAGCGGCAAATGTAGCATTCACTAATGAACTTGGTTCATGGTAATGATGATAGCAAGAAGAACATATGATGAAATTTGATATGGTTACTATTGTTTGTAATAATCAAATGAGGTGTTGTAGTACAGGTGCTAATCTAGTGGTAGGCTGATGATAAATAAATTTGATGCTCTTAAAATGATTTAATTGTAAGTTAAGCTTTTGGCAAAACGTGAGTCAACCAGCTCCACTTAAAAAGTCAGCCTTGCATGATCCTTGGTGTCTTTTGTGTTTTACTAGACGGGTAAGTCTAGCTGAGTACATCCTCGTACTCAGGGTTTATTTCCCACCTGTTGCAGATGATATCTTCTATGACGGTTTCTGCAAGACCTGTCTCCATCCCGCTGGGGATGAGGACTAACCGTTGGGCACGGTTCTCTACTCTTCTCGTCTATGATGCTTTTGGAAGGATGACCTAGACTCTGGCAGTAACAAACTTGTGAACTGAACTTAGAACAAGTGTGTGTGCTTATTTTGCTTCCGCTACTTCGAACATGTGTTGTAATAACTTAATACTCCGATGTGGTGCCGCTTCGACGGCAATGAATGACTATGTAACATTCGTTGTGTTTATGTTGAACTATTACGATCTTGGTTTGTTGCGAGTTGGTTTGAAGTCCCTCGTGATTTCAATTGACTACCGGGATTATATGGGCTCAAGTTTAGAAACTTGATTGTTTGACGATCGTTTCTGCACTTGAACTCTTATAATTTGGTCGGTTCTGTGACAGCTGGCATCGGAGCAAGTTCAGCATTATAAATGCAGCGTTTGTGTATTTAAAACAAAAGAATTTTTAAATAAAATGGTGTAAAACAAATAACTAAGTTATGCCAGTGGTCGAATCTTCCTTGCCCATATAAGGACTCTAGGTGGCTATTTAAGTACTGACTTGGGGGGTTTTATTTATGCATCTTCGGCAGTACTCAGGTATGGATGTGTGATGACCGCACTATGCTACCCTGTGGTCTAATGGTGGAGGTAGCCTTCATATGTGAATTAGCCACATATGTCGCTAGATTTAAATTATGCAACGTCGCACCTACGCTCAGGTAAGTGTGAGTTGTGAGAGCATGATCGTCCAAACGGCGGTCTAGGGGAGTGTTCGCGGTGGTTTTCTGGAGTGGTCACATGTTGAAACCATGGGACCCCGAAAGAAACTTAATTGGGGAGTATTTAATTTCTCGGGTAGTTGTGGTGTCATTGTTGGGGCATGTTGGGCATGTCCAAGCAATGAGCACTTAGTTTACTGCTTTCTTGAGTGATATATTTTGGGAACTGTTGGGCTGAAATGAAGTTTCTGCAGGTACCCTAACAGCGCACGTGTAAACCGATAGTTACCGTATCGAGAGACGAATGTATGCCACCGTATATCCGTTAGAATATTAATTTTCTAAGTTTGTGAGGACGTACGGTTCGTGCATGCATCATGTCGCATTCATACATACATTCTGTTCGTTTCTTCCCTTACAATTTTGTCCCTTTTTAAATAAATAAATGTGCTTCAACTGATCCTCTTTTACCCATGGCATTCCTATTCCTTTCCACAGATGGACGCACCCGCTTCACCTCGTCCCAGTGACGCTTTCTTGCACGAGTTTGGCACTCCTACCCTGCTCTGGAGAGTGTTACGGACTGTTGGGTATACTGAGCCACCTCAGTATTCTTGGTGGGAGATGGAGAGCACAGGAGGGATCCAGTGGTTTGCTGTGCAGGGAGTTGTCCCTCCACATGGGGACAAGCCTGCATGGACAGGCTGGACGTGCAGCTCAGATGGGCAGACTCCTTGGGAGGCAGCTCAGGTTGCAGCCCAGACTATCCTGCTCGACATCTGTCAGAAGTGTGGTGACGAGCTGACAGGAGGACCAGCGGCCTCCATTCCTAGTGCTGACCCAGCAGCCGCGGAGTGGAAACAGGCTGATGGTTGTGCTTTGGTTCGAGGCAGAGGAGAGAGAGCTGAGAGCTCTAGTCCTGCTATGAGTGCTATGATGGCTGTACTCAAGCTGATCAGTCAGCGAGAGGGCACCTATGCACAGGTGATGGTGGCTGTTCACAGGGCCCAGGAGATGCAGCGGAAGGCTGAAAAGCGTGCTCGCAAGTTTCGCAAGCAAGCTAGACTCCTGGAGCAAACTCAGAAGGACCGCAATGACTGGGAGGACATAGCGGAGTACCGTAGACAGCAGTGGGTGAAGGCCATCAGAGAGAGAGATCATAAGCAGGATCAGATGAGCCAGTTAGCTCGAGAGAGGGAGACTTTGCAGGAGCGCTTGGTGCAGCTCACCCGTGAGAGGGATACTGCACTCCGTGTGTCGGAGAACAGGCGCCGAGCATGGGAGATGCACCGAGTTCAGTCGCTTGAGCGGGAGAACTATCTACAGGGTCAGATTGAGGCTGGTCTTGTGGAGATTCACCGTCTCAACAACTTGCTACACCCTATTCCTCGCCCTATACCCGTGTATCCAGAGGTGGGACCTCAGGTGATTGTGGCCGATGATGATGGTATGGAGGTTGATGGACCAGCAGCGGCTGCACCACCTTTACACGAGGACGTAGAGGATGAGGAGCTTGAGCCGGTTAGCGACGAGGATGGAGAGGCGATTCTTGACGCTGACTCGGACGACGAGCCTGGAGTGTAGGGAGTAGTGAGTAGTTGCTGCCAGGATCTTTTGTTGTATGCCAGTCGCTGTGTTGCTTTTGTAACCATGTTGTAATCCGAAACTTTGACCTTGACTCATGGCATGTACTGGAAGGGTGTAATAACTTCATGGACCCTATGTGCAGTCTTTATGATCGTTATGTTATGCCGATGTTTTCCGTTGTGGTGCGTATTGCGGATATCTATGTCATGTGTTGGATTGGTGATGTTGTTTTGTGGAATGGAATTGTTGTGCCTTTCTGTAAAGCTATTCTCTCGAATACTTTCAGGCATGAATATAAGTTCTTCTACGGCAAATCTTGTCATCATCAATGCTCACTGACTGTGTCTTTTCAGATGTCTCGTGGCACCCGAGGTGCGGAACAGCGTGCAAACGTGAATCCACCACCTCCTCCTCCACTACCAAATCCAGCTGAGCTGATGCAAATGATGGTGGAAAATCAGAGGATGCTCACTGAGACCATCAACCGGATGGCAAATCAGGGAGGCCGTAATGCACAGGAAGGGCCAGCTCCTAACCAGTATAGTAGCTTCAAGGACTTCATGGATACGAAGCCCCCACCTTTCAGAGAAGCTGAAGAACCCCTTCAAGCTGAAGAATGGCTGAATACGGTGGAACAAAAGTTTCGCCTGCTTCGTTTAACTGAAGGTTTGAAGGCGGAGTATGCAGCTCATCAACTGCAAGGACCGGCAGGCATCTGGTGGAATCAGTACCGGGAAGCTCTTCCAGCCGACACCGTGCTTGATTGGAATCTTTTCCGTGATGCTTTTAAAGGGCATTTCATTCCTCCGGGTGTTATGGAGATGAAGCACACCGAGTTCATGCAGCTGACTCAGGGCAACAAGACTCTGAAGGAGTATTTGCATGCTTTCAATCACTTGTCTAGGTATGCTCCTGAGTTTGTGAACACGGAGACGAAAAAGATCGCTAGTTTCAAGCGGGGTTTGGGTCCCAAATTGCTGAAGACTATGGGCCGCACTAGGTGTGCAACTTTCAATGAGTTTGTCAGTGATGCTCTTACTCAAGAGAATTATAACACTGTGTACACTGCGACCAAGACTCGCAAGAGGGCTTTTGAGGCCGGGGCAGGATCATCTCAGTCCAAGGCTCCAGTGGCAGTTAAGCCACCATTCCGTGCTCCAACCCCCAACCAGCGATACCGCCCTCCAATGAAGAAGAATCAGGCAAAGACGGGTTTTCGCAAGGGGTACTCTATTGCTCTTCCTAGGGGCAACACGGGTCCCAACTATGCCAAGACTCCACCTGCCAACCGTCCGTGCTGGAACTGCAATCAGACCGGGCATTGGCAGAGCAACTGTCCTTACCCGCCAAAGAAGGGCAACCAGGGGAACGTCCGTCAGGGGCGTGTTCATTACACAACTGTGGAGGCAATCCCTGCTGGTGAGGTAGTCACGGCGGGTAAGTTTCTGGTCAATCAACATGATGCACTCGTGCTTTTTGATTCTGGAGCATCGCATTCTTTTGTGAGTTCTGAATTTATATCTAAGCATAGCATCAAGACCATCACACTTGATAAGGGCAGTTTTTGTATTAGTGCTGCGGGAAATGACATTTCCACCAATCAAGTGGTTTTGGGGGCAACTCTGGAGATAGGAGGTCGTCAGTTTCTTGCTGATCTGGTTGTTTTACCCGGTGTGGGCATAGATGTAATTCTGGGGATGAAGTGGATGAGTGGTAATGGAGTTCTTATTGACACCACCACTCGTATAGTGATGTTAAAAGACCCAGATACCAAGGAGGCCTTTTTAGTGCAACTCCCTCGTGATATTCAAATCCGTAGCACTGTGAATGCAGTTACATCTAAGGCTATTCAGGATATTCCGGTGGTGTGTGAGTTTCCGGATGTTTTTCCTGATGATCTACCCGGGCTTCCTCCGGATCGGGATGTGGAGTTTAAAATTGAATTGATTCCAGGATCCGGATCTTCTGTTTCTTAGATGGATATTCAGGGTATCATCAGATCCCGATCCATCCCGATGATCAAAGCAAAACCACTTTTACATGCCCTTATGGAACTTATGCTTATCGTAGAATGTCTTTTGGGTTATGTAATGCACCAGCTTCTTTTCAAAGATGCATGATGTCTATATTTTCTAATATGATCGAAGAGATTATGGAAGTTTTCATGGATGATTTCTCTGTTTATGGAAAAACTTTTGATAGTTGTCTTGAAAACTTAGACAAGGTTTTGCAAAGATGTGAAGAAAAGCACTTAGTCCTTAATTGGGAAAAATGCCATTTTATGGTTAGGGAAGGAATAGTGCTGGGACACTTAGTGTCTGAAAGAGGAATTGAGGTAGACAAAGCTAAAATTGAAGTAATTGAACAACTACCTCCACCTGTGAATAAAAAAGGAATTCGAAGCTTTCTTGGCCATGCTGGTTTTTATCGTAGATTTATAAAAGATTTTTCATTTATTGCTAGACCACTTACTCTTTTGCTAGCCAAGGATGCTCCTTTCGAATTTGATGATGCATGTCTAACATATTTCAATTTATTAAAGAAAGCACTCATCTCTGCACCAATCATTCAACCCCCTGATTGGTCGTTGCCTTTTGAAATTATGTGTGATGCTAGTGATTATGCTGTGGGGGCAGTATTGGGACAAACTAAAAATAAGAAGCATCATGCAATTGCTTATGCCAGTAAAACTTTGACAGGAGCTCAACTTAACTATGCAACCACTGAAAAAGAGCTTCTGGCTGTTGTCTTTGCCATTGAGAAATTTAGATCTTATTTAGTTAGAGCTAAAATAATTGTTTACACTGATCATGCTGCACTAAAATACTTGCTCACTAAAAAAGATGCTAAACCTCGCCTAATTAGATGGATCTTATTACTCCAAGAATTTGACTTAGAAATAAAAGATAAAAAGGGAGTAGAAAATTCTGTTGCTGATCACTTGTCTAGAATGTATTTTAAGAGTCCACAGGAAACCCCCATCAATGATTCACTCCGGGACGACATGCTCTACGGGATTAACAAGTCTGACCCCTGGTATGCAGATATTGTTAATTTTATGGTTTCAGGGTATGTACCACCAGGAGCAAACAAGAAGAAGCTTATTCAAGAAAGTCGTTCACATATATGGGATGAGCCATACCTCTTCCGAGTATGCTCTGATGGCTTACTCAGGAGATGTGTGACCACTGAGGAAGGATGGAAGATCATCGATAGATGTCATTCATCACCATATGGAGGTCACTATGGAGCATTCCGTACACATTCAAAGATCTGGCAGTGTGGATTCTACTTGCCTACAATGTATGAAGACACGAAGCAATATATCAGAAGATGTGGGCCATGTCAAAGACACGGAAACATAAATACAAGGGATGCAATGCCACTCACCAACAACCTTCAGATTGAGCTCTTTGATGTCTGGGGAATAGACTACATGGGTCCATTTCCTCCATCAAAGAAGTGTGAGTACATCTTGGTGGCAGTTGACTATGTCTCCAAGTGGGTAGAGGCATTACCTTGCAAGCATGCCGACAACGTCAGTTCAAAGAGGATGTTTGAAGAAATTATATTTCCAAGATTTAGAGTCCCTAGAGTAGTGATAAGTGTTGGAGGAGCACACTTCATCGACAAACGCTTCAAGCAATATCTATCAAAACATGGAATCTGTCACAACGTCGCTACCCCTTATCATCCTCAAACAAGTGGCCAAGCAGAGACTTCCAACAAACAAATCAAGAATATTCTTCAGAAGATAGTAAATGAAATGGGAACGGCGTGGAAAGACAAGTTACCCGATGCACTCTGGGCATACCGGACAGCATACAAGACCCCAATTGGAATGTCCCCATACCAATTGGTGTACGGGAAGACTTGCCATCTACCTGTTGAACTAGAGTTCAAAGCACACTAGGCCATAAAGAGATGGAATATGGACCTCGATGTTGCTAGAGATTATAGAAGAATGCAATTATCAGAATTAGAAGAATGGCGAGAGAAGGCATATCACAACTCAAAGATCTACAAAGAAAGAGTTAAAAGGTGGCATGACAAGAGAATCAAGAAGAAGGAGTTCACACCCGGAGATAAGGTATTACTTTTTAATTCCAGGGTGAAGCTTTTCGGGCATGGAAAACTTCGGAGCAAATGGGAAGGACCATTCAAGGTAATTAATTCATCATCCCACGGAGCTATCACACTTCAAAATGATGAAGGTACGTTATTCAAGGTAAATGGTCAACATCTTAAATTATTTTTAGAGCCCAATAAAGAATTAGAAGAAATAGACGTAGTCCATTTTTACCTTCCCATGGAGAATTAGAGCCCGACCTTTTTACTCTGATGTTTTCGGGTCATATATATATTTTTCTAAATAATTTCGCATCTAGAAACGCGCTCAAGAAAGTGGGCCCACAGAGGGGCCACAGAGAGGGCGGGCGCCCAGATCAGGTGGGCGGGCGCCCAGCTCCTGTTCCCCCTCGGTCCCGATTTTCTCTGTTATGGAAAATGCACTTATGGTAATCTGAATAATCCCTCAGATGGAAAGTTTCGCACGCACATCGACGGGAGCAACCCGAACAACCCATAGAGGCACTTTTTGACCCCTATATAAACAAACCCCTGACCTCAGTTTTCAAACACCAAGCCACCAGGCCTTCTCTCCTTCAATTAGAGCTTGATTAGCTCCTTGCTGCTCCAATGGCCAAGAAGTACCACGATGATTGCGAAGTCGTCCCCTTCAACCTCAACATGGAGCCTGTGGAAGACCCCGATGCCCGTGCTCTCGTCCCGGCCAACACAGAGCGACAGCTAGAAGCCATACCATTACGCCAACACAGCTCTGCCCAATCCTATCATGCTCAACCAGTTCTCACCGCACCGCCACAACCCCTACTTCTCAAGGGATCATCATCCAAGACGAAGACCACCATCAACGTGCCAACCGGCACAAGGATCCTTCCACCTAGACCCAATGAGAGGGTCGTTGGAGTCAAGACCAACCGGAGCGGCGAGATCAGCAGTATTCGCTACACTATGGAGGAGGAAAGGCCTTACTTTGAAGGGATTAGAGTAGCCAAAGTCCGTTTCATCCCTCCAAAGGCAGCCCCAAAGCACGCTCTCAATGCTTTTGAGACACCTCCCAAGCGTCGCAAGACTATAATGGATATTGATGAGGACGTTCGCAGACTAGACAGAGTTATCATAGACCTTCAGTCCTCGATTAATTCCCTCACTAGGCAGTTCTCTAACCACAACACCATTATACTAGGCCTTAGGCAGGATCTTGCTAGTGCCAACAAGAAGATTAAGGAATTAGAGCGCCGCTAAGTTATCTAGATTAGACCTTGAGGTAATGCATCTTAGTTATCTATCTTTAAATTCGGTTTAGGTTTACTATTATTGACACTTTGTTACTATTATCATCAGTTTGCTATTGTCATCAGTTTGCTACTAGTCTTTTGTAATAAATGCCTCAAGATTAATAAAGAGTGTTAATATTATTATTATGCCTTGTGTGTCTCTACTTTATTTTTGTGCAAGAAAGCAGAAAACAAGTATGGGGGAGATCCCTCGACATGCCAAACACACTCCGACCACACCACTCATGATTCAGGTACACACTCTGCACACTTTACTTTACACATACATATATTTTGGATTATGCAGAATATTGTTTCCGACATGATAAATTAAAAAGATTAAAATATTTCTAATCATGATTAATCTCACTCTATAATATTTCCTGAAAACTTGCAACTATTATTATAAAATCATTTTAAAACCCTGTGTTACTTAAGACCGTATGGAATGTGTGATGGTAGAGTATGAGTTTCTTATTCTTGATAACATTGCTACTTGGAGAATTTATTTCAAAATATTAAAAATTCTAGCTACCATCCTCAGTTTTATAGGCCTGATAAAACTAAAAATATTAATGATTATAAAAGCTATCTACTCTGTATTGAGTTTGTTCAAAACGAATTAGACCCTTGTTGAGAGATTTATCATGCTCCTAAGATCAAGACATTTATTCAGAAATATTCACTCTTCTGAAGTACTATTGCATTAGAGGCATGGGCTATGCAAAAATAAAGATATTTTGAGGAAATAAAAAGGAGCAAGTGCTCGACAACCTCGCAGAAAAATAGACAAGTGTCCAACAATAGAATTAGGGGTACCTCGGTATCCACTTAAAAAAAGAAGAGAAAAGAAGAAAATGATAGCCCATGGTCCCTCTAATAAGCAATATGCCAGCAAGAGTTGACAAATGTTTTAATTTCCAAAGTCTTTGATCTAAGAGTATGACATTCCCCTCCTCGGATCCCGTTTTGATCAGGCAATAAATGCAAAGTAAATATGCTTGAGAATTTTTGCAAATTAAAACAGCCTCAGTGAGATATATAAAAGATAATGAGTGATCTGAGAGAACCTATGAGGATAAAAAGGTATGCTAACTTTTTTTTTCAAAAATATATAAAAACTCCAAGTGACAAGATTGAGAAGAAAGATCTTTACTCTTAACCATAAACTTCCCTGACTATAGTACACAGTGGAAATTTAACACCCTGCAGTTATAAAAAGAATGTTTTAAATGTTTACCCCAGATATTTTTCTTAACCATCCTTTTCTCGAGGACGAGTAAAAGCCTAAGTATGGGGGTATTTGTTGACAGTTCTTAAGTATCAATTTTAATTATCAAATAAACAAGAGAAAGGACCGATATGCAACCAACACCTAGAATTAGGGTTTGATCTGACAGAATTCCATGAGTTTTGTTGTTTATCTGTTTCTGCAGGGGGTTATCAGGAAATAAGGAAGAAAGGCCCACATGTCGGGATTATATAGAGATATCAACGCACCGCGCAATTTTCTACCATCTAGAAGACTCCAGAAGCCACGGAAGAAAGCAGAGGCCGAAAGGGGCCAGGCCCAGGGCGCCCGCCCTGGTGACCTGGGCGCCCGCCCCCTGTTGGATTCCGTTCGGGACTCTCTTCACACACGATGTTCCACCGACCTAATAGATCAAAGATAATGTAGTACCACCTCGCCTACCGACCCAAAAACGCATAGAGGAGGAGGACTATATAAGGAGACCCCCTGGGCCCCTAGAGAAGACAAGAAATTATCATAGAGATTGAGGGGTGCCCTCGAAGGAAAACCTCTTCTCTAATTAATATTTCTTTTTAGGCTTAGCAACCAATGTAAAGTAGAAATAGATCTTCTAGTTTCTACTAGATTGAGAGAGATAGAGTGGAGGTGTAGATTGGAAGAAGCCCGGCCTGTCGGTGTCTACTCCAAACTTGTACCTGCGGGATCAAGTTCTCCTAACCCGAAGCTTGCTCCTAGGATTCTTCAGTATTTCGACTTCTAAATTCTAGTAAGTTCTTGTTTTATTGTCTGGTTTATGAGTTTACTTTAATATCTTCGCATAGAGTTTAGAGTAATCATTGCTGGCGTAAACGTGGTGTTTAGGCTGGGGTACTCATAGATATTCCCTGACTAGCTGGACCGTGGTAGTAGTGAGGAACGTGACAATTCCGAGTTACCTTTGCAGACCATATCTCGTTAGCAGGAAGGATAGGGTTTATAGGTGCGGGTTGAATATCCTTTCTGGTGTCTAGATTCCGTTAGCCTCCCCAATAGAACAGTAGATCATCCTTACCAAGGTTAGAAGGAGACTACGGTTGCAGTCTTCTCTATTTATCACTCACATCGAGAGACATTCTTTGTTGCCTAAAGGGTTAGTAGTAATAGACCGGTTAGTGAGATGCACTCTTTCTCCTAGTGGTAAAAAAATAAATACGATACTCTGGATAATTTCCCGGGTGAAGTGCTCACCGATATCCGTGCGCTTGCGGATCAATTCCTTATTGCGTTCCCAAATGTCAACAACAGTCACGGTGGATGTCAGAACAGTTCGCTAGGTTCCGAGGGCTCGGTGCCTCCCTTGATGGGATCCCACTCTCGTGACACCTGTGTGGGTCTCGGATACGACTAGTAAAGATGCGTCGTCCCCCTGAGGGGTCGGACCATGGCCTCTATTGTGCTCATCTTCAGTCATCCCTTGCTCGGTCATCCTGAGGCGACTGTTCGAACCTGCTTTGCAGGTCAGTCTCGCAACCTCTGGAACGTAGGTGGCCGTGGCCTCGGGATTTTTACCTTGAAAGGTTTTTAGATTTGATTGTAGTATCGGGGTCGGGCGAGACGGAATCTGCGCCCGATGGAAACCGCCTTGTAATTTTCGCTCGGGGTTAGCGAGGGGTCGGGCGAGACAGAATCTACGCCCGACGGAGACCACCCTGTGACTTTGGTTAGCAGGGGGTCGAGTGCCGCTTGCCCTGGAGGGAGTCGCCCTGACATATCTTTCCAGGGCACTCCTTTTGAGGCATCACGCGTGGAGAGTCAAAACGGCCGTGCCGTTGTGCCTGACCGGATGCGACGTTTCACCTGCGAAATTAATGCGCGTGTGCGGCGGGAGTGAGAATCGGAGGAAGTGGGTGCTTCAAAAAAAATTTTCTCCTAGTGAGGGAGCGAGGGACGGTTGCTCTTTTCCCCCTTGATCTTTCAAGCAGGCGGTGTGGCCGCGGTGTGCTCCTTCTATAAAAGCAGCCACGGGGGCTTCGATTCCTTTCCTCCTGCTCTCGCGCAAAAAAGCTCTTGCCTCCTGCTCTCCTTGCCGTCGTCTTCTCCACTCCGCCCCGCAAGCTCCTCACTTTGCTCGCAACCATGGCCGGCGATGATGCGTGGCCCCCTAGCAATGTGTGTAGGTCCGCGCTAGAGGCGCACGTGAAGGCTGGGATTCTCCGCCCCATCACGGATGTCAGGTTGCCGGAGTGGATTGCTCCTTCGGTGAACGACAGGGAGCCAAACCCTCCTCCGGGCTATGTGGTTTGCTTCCTGTCGTTCTTAGACCGGCGGTTCGGAACTCCGGCCAGCCGTCTTATCCGGGCGATTCTGCATTATTATCAAGTGGAGCTGCACAACCTCAACCCCAACTCGGTGATGCAGGCGGCCGTCTTCGCCACGATGTGCGAGGGGTTCCTAGGGGTTCCTCCCCACTGGAACCTCTGGCTTCACCTCTTCAAGGCGGACAGGTCGGCCCGCTACGAGGGAGGGGAGAAAATTCCCCTGCAGGTCGGCGGTTGCATGCTGTAGCTCCACCAGGCGTGGTCCCATCAGTACATCTGGAGCGCCAAGCCTTCGTCGAACCGGGGGTGGCAGAGCGGATGGTTCTACCTCTGGAACAACGGCAGGCTGCTCCCGGAGTACACCGGGAAGATGGTGACTGAGTGTCCCCAAATGTGGGCGTGGGGCGCCCCTGCGGAAGAGCAGAAGAGGCTCACCCCCCTTCTTGCGGGGCTCGAGAAGCTGCGTGACGCCAGAGTCACCACGGCCACGGTGGCGACGGCGTTCCACAAGAGGAGTTTGCTCCCGCTGGCGCAGCGGCGGGCATTTATGTTTGAGATGACCCGGGACGTCCCCTAGGTCGGGACAAGGATGTTGGAGGCACCGGTGTCGGCGTCGGACATAGCCGCCCGGGTCTCTAAGACCACGAACCCGGACATGAAGAACTCTCGGGTGGTGCCAATGCGCCCTGAAAAGGGTTATATTTCTCTGGTAAGGCGCCGCCTTTGTTTTTGGTTTTTGCGCTTGTTCCTTTTCCTTCCTGCCTTAATCCTAATTGCTGCTCATTTTGCAGGGGATGGGGATCGTCAAGGACTCCCTGCGCCCTGTCCCTGAGGACAAGGAGCTCCGAGCCAAGAATCGAGCCCGGAATGAGGAGCAGAAGAAGGCAAAAGAGGAGAAGAAGGCGAAGAGCGCGAGGAAAGCGCAACGCCGCGAAATCTCCACCAAGAACCATCGCGAGGCCGAGAAGGCAGGGCTTCCTCCGGTTGACTCTCCTGAGACTTCGGTCTCGGAGATAGAGGGCGGAGGAGACAACGCGCATTGGCTCGATGAGCTCGAGGTGGAGGAGCATGACATGATCCCCCCTATTGGTGGGGGGATCGAGATCCCAGAGGGGTCGACGGCCCGAGAGGGGTTGGAGGTCCTCGAGGGGTCCCAAGCACCGGGGGGTGGGCGGACCGCCCCCCATATAATCGTGGATGACGAAGAGGACGGCGCCCCACGAGAGGGCTCTGTCCCCTCGGGTCCCCAGGAGGGGGAAAGGGCGCTGGGGGGCGAATCCGAGGTGCCCCCACAACCGGTGGCACCCCAATTGAGCCCTGTCCGGCATCCGGGGTGGAGACAGATGGCTCGGTTGAGGCGCCGTGGATCGAGACCACCGTGGAAGTCCCTACGCCAACTGCTGGGGAGACGGGGGTCCATCCAACGGCCCTAGGTGCTTCGGGAGGCCCCAGGGAGTTCCAAGCTCCCAGAAGAAGGCTGCCCCACGAGCAAGGTGTGCTTCAGCATTTTGGTCTTTCTTTTGATTTTTTGTTTTTCTCTTTCTTCTGACTCGCGTTTTCTCCTCTCCAGCCGGAAGCACAAGGCGGCCTCGGTGGAGCTAGCTCCCCTGAAAGCCATGAAGAGGGGGGTGCAGTTGACCCCTGGGTCGTCGAGGCCCAAGTCGCCGCCCCCCTGAGCCGTGAGGAGGGCGAGTGCACCCACGAGGCAGAGGGGCAAGAGATGAGGCGGAAGACGCCAGACCCCTCCGCGAAAGAAGTGGGGACGCCGAGGCCCCAAGAGGCGGAGGAGACGGTCCTGGCCCTCGGGGCGATTCCCCCTTCGAGGGATGCTAGCCAAGAGGGTCAGGGTCGAGCTGAATAGGCCGAGGAGGGCCGGGCCGAAGTGGCCCTCAGTGTGGTGGCCCCCGGGAGGCCCCATGGAAAGGGTCCAGCCCGATCTGAGGCCCCTGCAAGGGAGGCGGGAGGGAGAATGGTCTGGGGCCAAAGTCCCATGGTCTGGCCCAACCCTGACGATCCAGAGGCGAGGGCCAGATTCGTGTTGGACGACCCATCAGAGGCCTATCTCTGGCGTGGTCTTGAGGAATGCGGGCGCACGAGCGTCGAGGCACTCAACCGAGCGTCCGAGCTTGTGAGCCGTGACATGTTCAAGTTCGCCCACGTGCGATCTCTATCCCCCTGTTGGTAAGGTGTTTTGTGTTTTTGGGCTAATTCTTTGCTCAATGCTTGAATTCACAAGCGCTCCAAGCCGCTTCCTTGGAGAAGTTGACTTTCCTCCGTGGGGAGCAGGACGCCTGGGTGGCTTGTGATGACGAAAAGGCTGCGCGGGAGGCGGCCGAGGGGGAACTCGCGTAAGAATGCGAGATTTCTGCCGAGCTTTGGCAGAAGTGCTCGGCCCTTGCGACTGAGGCTCGGGAGGCCCAGGAAAAGGTTGCTCCCCTAGAGAAGAGGGTTAGCGATCTTACCCAGGAGTCCCAAGAGCAGAGGGCGGCCGCTGAGGGGTATAAGGGCGAGGTTGCTCGGTTAGAAGCTCTACTCGCCGAGAAGGACCTTGCCCTGAACCAAGCCCAGGCCGACCTCTCCGCGGCTCAGAACGAGGTGGTCCGTTAGCACCGGAGCTCCGCGGAGAATGAGAAGCGAGCCGAGGGTAAGGAATGAATCTTTTACCTTAGCTCTTTTTATTTTTGGATTGGTTTTCCTGATCTTTATGTTCTTTCATTTTGTCTTTCAACAGAGTGGGAGATGAAGGTGGCTGAGGCAGCCTCTGCCGCCGACGCCTTGTAGAAGTCCTTCGACACCGAGGTCGCGGACCGCTCAGCTCTGGAAGCCGTGGTCGCCTTGGCGTGCGATGGACTTGGGGTGTCGGCGGGCATGTCGGGGTCGTCACAGCGGAGCCGGGTCGAGAACCTCTACTCCCGAGCCGGGGAGAGGATGAGGGAGGCACTCCACGCCAGGGTGAAGAAGGCCCTAGTGGTGGTGAGCTCTCACTACGTCGACATTGATTTGCCGACGGTTAGTGAGGGCTACGTCCTTTCTGATGACGAGGCAGAGGCCCAGGAGGAGCTGCAGAGGCTTGAAGACGCTGTGGACGCCCCGGGAGATGCCCTGGCCGCCTTCTTCGACACTGAGGTGGAGCTTCACCCCCTCGGCGCGTAGGGACCTGGGCAAGCAGGGCAATAAAGCCCTTTAGTTAGATTTTTTCTCTTTTTGCTTTTTGTAAACATCGAAGGCTAGTGGGCCTTGTTCTCTGTATGATATGTTGATGTTTGAGAATGCTAATATGTTTGCTTTTTTTTAAGATTTCCTTCATATCCTTTGTTATCTTTTTCCCTGTGACGACCCGACTTCGGCAGGCGCAGGGTCGGGTGAGCCTCTTTGGGTCTGCGGTAGTCAGAGCGTCCCGAGCCTAAGTCCTTTTCTTTTTCCTTAAGAAATTATAGAAGTCTGGATCCGTCCCCTGATCCTAGGGGGTGAGTAGAGGTCGTCCTTGCCCGTGGGTGCGGATCTTTCCTCGGGCTCATGCCTTACTAAGATTTAGGGGATGGATCCGGAAGCTTCTTTAAATTCCTTTAGAAACGAAAGGAAGACCTTGGGTCAGGGTGCTTTGACTTGCATAAAAAAGAAAGGAAGAAAATTTTGGAGTTGCCACAGGGGGTTCCCCCCGTGTAGCCCCCGAGGGAGGCTCGGATTCTGCAAGGCAGATCCGAGGCTCACTCTCTAAAAAGAAACAACCGTATAATTTGAACTTTCATTTATTCTTTTGAGATGATGGACAACTAAATATCTTTACAAAAATCTAAGGGTAGAAGCGACGTAGTTGTTCTATGTTCCACGCGTTCTTGAAGACCTCCCCTGCTTCGTTGGCGAGCTTGTAAGTGCCGGGTCGGAGGACTTCGGCGATGACAAAAGGTCCTTCCCAGGGGGGCGTGAACTTGTGACGACCCTTGTTGCTCGGCCTGAGCCTCAACACCAAGTCACCGACTTGAAAAGCTTGGCCTCGGACTCGTCGCGCGTGGTATCGGCGGAGGGCCTACTGGTACTTAGCGGAGTGTAGAAGGGCTACATCTCTCGCTTCATCCAGCTGGTCCAGCGCATCCTCTTGGAACGTCTTGCAGCTGTTTTCGTCGTAGGCTTGTACCCTTGGGGACCCGTACTTGAGATCTGTGGGAAGGACGGCTTCCGACCCATAGACCATGAAGAACGGGGTGAGGCCTGTGGCTCGGCTTCGGGAAGTCCTTAGGCTCTAGATCACGGCCGGTAGCTCTTTGAGCCACCTTTTTCCGAACTTGTCCAACCGGTTGAAGATCCTGGGCTTCAGACCTTGGAGGATCATGCCATTGGCACGCTCCACCTGACCATTGGTCTTTGGGTGAGCAACTGCTGCCCAGTCCACACGTATGTGGTGTCTATCGCAGAACTCCAGGAATTTCCGCCCGATGAACTGTGTGCCGTTATCGGTGATTATGGAGTTGGGCGCTCGAAATCGGTGGATGATATCCATGAAAAACAGCACTGCTTGTTCGGCCTTGATCCTTGTGATAGGTCGGACCTCAATCCACTTGGAGAACTTTTCGATTGCGACAAGTAAGTGGGTGAAGCCCCCTGGCGCTTTTTGCAGAGGCCCGATGAGGTCGAGGCCCCAGACAGCAAAAGTCTAGGTGATGGGGATCGTCTGCAGAGCATGAGCGGGGAGATGGATCTGCCGAGCGTAGAACTGGCATCCCTCACAGGTCCGCACGATCTCCATGGCATCGGTCACGGCGGTGGGCCAGTAGAAGCCTTGTCGGAAGACATTTCCTACTAGCATCCGAGGCGCGGCGTGATGGCCATAGGCCCCCGAGTGTATGTCCTCGAGGAGCTTGATTCCCTCTTGTCGGGGAATGCCGCGCATAAGAATGCCCGAGGGGCTACGGTTGTACATCTCTCCGTCAAGGAGGAGAAACGTCTTGGCCCGACGAGCCATGCGTCGTGCCTCAGCTTGGTCTGCGGGCAAGGTGTTGTCGACGAGGCATCGCAGCAAGGGATAGCGCCAGTCTAGTGAGTCGTCTGGTGCAGGGGGCTCGGAGTCGATGTCCATGGCCTCCTGCTCATGAACTACGGAGACCTCGGGATCAGGGCCCGAGTCGACTGGGGGTTGATCCGATCCTACGTCGTCTTTGTAGTCGACGGAAGGTTTGTAGAGGTCGCTGATGAAGACATCCGAGGGGACCGTGGCCCGCTCGGATGCCATCTTGGCGAGGGCATCGGTGGCCTCATTGTATTTTCTTAACACGTGGTTAAGCTCGAGGCCGTCGAATTTTTCCTCCAGGCGCCGGACTGCTTTGCAGTACGCGTCCATCTTAGGATCATGGCAACTGGACTCTTTCATGACTTGGTCAATGATGAGTCTTGAGTCGCCTCGAACGTCGACCCGCTTGATCCCAAGTTTGATCGCGATATGGAGACTGTTAACAAGGGCTTCGTATTTCGCCACATTGTTTAAGGCGGCGAAGTGGAGTCAGATTGCATATCGCATCCTTACCCCGAGGGGTGAGATGAAGACTAGGCCTGTGCCAGCCCCGGTTTTCATCAGGGACCCGTCGAAGTACAGGGTCCAGCACTCGTGCTGGGTCTGGGGTGGAGGGAGTTGGGTTCCCGTCCATTCGGCTACAAAATCCGCTAGAACATGGGATTTTATACCTTTTTGAGGCTCATAGGTGATCCCGTCACCCATAAGCTCTATAGCCCACTTAGCAATTCTACCGTTAGCCTCTCGGTTTTGAATTACCTCTCCCAGGGGGAAAGATGATACTACCGAGATTGGGTGAGACTCAAAGTAATGGCAGAGTTTGCGTCGGGCTAAGACTACCGTGTAGAGTAGTTTTTGGATTTGGGGGTATCGGGTCTTTGTGTCAGATAGTACCTCACTGATGAAGTACACTGGTCTTCGGACCGGTAGGGCATGCCCTTCTTCCTTCCTTTCGACCATGATAGCTGCGCTGGCCACCTGATCGGTGGCTGCGACATAGAGGAGCAATGGTTCCCCCTCGGCGGGGGGTACCAAGATGGGAGGGTTAGTGTGCAGAGCCTTGAGCTTGTCAAGGGCTTCCTGGGTCTCGGGGGTCCAAGAAAAGTGCTCGGATTTTCTAAGTAACCTATACAGAGGCAGTCCTTTCTCCCCAAGACGGGAGATGAATCGGCTGAGGGAAGATAGGCACCCCATGACTCTCTATACTCCCTTTATGTTACGGATTGGGCCCATATTTGCGATGGCCGAGACCTTTTCTGGGTTGGCCTCGATCCCTCACTCAGACACAATAAACCCGAGGAGCATGCCTTGGGGGACCCCGAAAACGCATTTTTCAGGGTTCAGTCTGATCCCTTTGGCCCTGAGGCATCAGAATGTTTCATCCAGGTCGGCCACAAGGCCGCTAGCCTTCCTGGACTTGACAACGATGTCATCTACGTAAGCTTCTACCGTTTTGCCTATGAGGTCTCCAAAGACCTGGAGCATACATCGCTGGTATGTAGCCCCCACGTTCTTAAGGCCGAAAGGCATGGTCACGTAGCAAAACATTCCAAAAGGGGTGATGAAAGAAGTCGCGAGCTGGTCGGACTCTTTCATCTTGATTTGGTGGTAACCGGAGTAAGCATCAAGAAAAGATAAAATTTCACAACCCGGAGTAGAGTCAACTATCTGATCAATGCGAGGTAATGGAAAGGGGTTCTTAGGACATGCTTTATTTAAACTAGTATAGTCTACACACATCCTCCACTTTCCATTTTTCTTTTTGACAAGTAGAGGGTTAACTAACCACTAGTGATGGAATACCTCCTTGATGAATCCGGCTGCCAGCAACTTGTGGATCTCCTCCTCGATGGCCCGGCGCTTCTCCTCATTGAATCGGCGCAGGCGCTGTTTCACGGGCTTGGAGCCAGCTCGGATGTCCAAGGAGTGCTCGGCGACTTCCCTCGGTATGCCAGGCATGTCTGAGGGACTCCACGCAAATATGTCGGCATTTGCACGGAGAAAGTCAACGAGCACTACTTCCTATTTGGGGTCGAGGCTCGAGGTGATCCTCAACGCCCTGCCTTCAGAGGTCCCGGGGTCAAGGAAGACGAGCTTGGTCTCCTCCGCCAGCTCGAAGCTCCCGGCGTGACGCTTGGGGTCGGGGATGTCCTGGTCACCGTCGCCGAGGCTGGTGAGAATGGACAGGGACTCAGCCAGAGCCTCAGCCTGCTCGATGCACTCGATGTCGCACTGGTAGGCGTGTTGGCTGGTCGTGCTGACGGTGATGATGCCGTTTGGTCCCGGCATCTTGAGCTTGAGGTAGGTGTAGTTGGGGATGGCCATGAATTTTGCGTAGCACGGTCGTCCCAAGATTGCGTGGTAGGTCCTTGGGAACCCGACCACGTCGAAGGTGAGGACCTCCCGTCTGAAGTTGTCGGGGTCCCGAAGCAAACGGGCAGATCGATCTGCCCGAGCGGATGGGCGCGATGTCTCGGCACCACTCCGTGGAATGGTGATGTATCATTCCTCAGCCGAGACTTGCTGATCCCCATGACGGCCAGAGTCTCGGTGTAAAGAATGTTGAGGCCGCTGCCTCCGTCCATCAATAACTTGGTGAGATGAGTCTCGGCGATGATGGGGTCGACGATCAATGGATAGCTCCCGGGGTTGGGGATCCGATCCGGGTGATCCTGCCGATCGAACGTGATTGCGCTCTCGGACCATTTGAGGTACGAGGGCGCAGCTGTGCTGACTGCGCAAACTTCTCAGAGTTCATGCTTCCTCTGACTCGCTGTGAGGCGAGCCGCACGTCCCCCAAAGATCAAGAGGCAGTTCTTGACCTTGGGGAAGCCTTCTCCCTGGGGGTCGTCGTCTTTGGGGGGCTCTTCAGCA
The DNA here is from genome assembly GCF_000003195.3 of Sorghum bicolor. Taxonomy (NCBI): domain Eukaryota; kingdom Viridiplantae; phylum Streptophyta; class Magnoliopsida; order Poales; family Poaceae; genus Sorghum; species Sorghum bicolor. The sequence continues at coordinate 13,013,606 of NC_012876.2, read as the reverse complement.
CCCTCCTTGACTATGATGTCGGTGTAATACCGACGCAGGACAGTGCACTCCTCGAGGGTGTGCTTGGTTAGCCCCCTATGATAGGGGCATGGCTTCTTCAACATTTTGTCGAAGAGACCGGGGCCAGCAGGAGCCCGCTTGGGGTTCTTGCGATCCACCGCGGCGACTAGGTTGTCGTCCGACCGACCCTGCGTCCCCTTGCGACCCTTCTTCTTCTTCTTGGGGTCACGCGAACCCGAGGCCTCAGTGGTCTCGGCCTTTTGTTTCCCCTTGGTAGTGCCATCGGAGAAAATGGCACCAACTGCCTCTTCGCCTGAGGCAAAGTTGGTGGTGATGTCGAGCAATTGGCTGGTGCTCGTAGGGGTCTTGCGACCGAGCTCGTGTACCAGCTCCTTGCAGGTGGTACCGGCGATGAAGGCTCCGATGACGTCGGAGTCTGTGATGTTGGGGAGCTCGGTGCACTGCTTGGAGAACCGTCTAATGAAGTCCCAGAGGGACTCATCGGGCTTCTTCCGGCAACTCCTGAGGTCCCAGGAGTTTCCAGGGCACACGTATGTGCCCTGGAAGTTCCCAATGAAGATCTTGACTAGGTCGGCCTAGTCGTGGATGATGTGCTCAGGAAGATGCTCGAGCCACGCTCTGGCCGAATCGGCCAGATGGAGTGGCAAGTTGCAGATGATGAGCAGGTCATCGTCCGCTCCGCCTAGCTGGCATGCTAGGCGGTAGTCCGCTAGCCATAGCTCAGGGTTGGTTTCCCCCGAGTACTTGGTGAGGTTGGCGGGTTGTCGGAATCGCGCTGGGAACTTGGCCCTGCGGATGGCCTCGCTGAAGACGCTGTTGACGGTTCTTAAGTATTAATTTTAATTATCAAATAAACAAGAGAAAGGACCAATATGCAACCAACACCTAGAATTAGGGTTTGATCTGACAGAATTCCATGAGTTTTGTTGTTTATCTGTTTCTGCAGGGGGTTATCAGAAAATAAGGAAGAAAGGCCCACATGTCGGGATTACATAGAGATATCAACGCAACGCGCAATTTTCTACCATCTAGAAGACTCCAGAAGCCACGGGAAGGAAGCAGAGGCCGAACCGGGCCAGGCACTGGGCGCCCGCCCAGTTGACCTGGGCGCCCGCCCCCCTCTGGATGCCAATCAGGACTCTTTTCGCACACGACGTTCCACCGACCTAAAGGATCAAGGATAACCATCCAATCAATGTCGGTTTGATCCAATGGCTCACGTTCACTTGAAGGGACTATAAAACTAGACCCCCTGGCCCCTGGAGGAGACAAGTTTAATATAGAGTTGAGGGGAGCCCTCGAAGGAAAACCTCTTCTCTAAATGAAATTTCTTTTTAGGCTTAGCAACCAATGTGAGTAGAAATAGATCTTCTAGTTTCTACTAGATTGAGAGAGATAGAGTGGAGGTGTAGATTGGAGGAAGCCCGGCCTGTCGGTGTCTACTCCAAGTTTGTACCTGCGGGATCAAGTTCTCCTAACCCGAAGCTTGCTCCTAGGATTCTTCAGTATTTCGACTTCTAAATTCTAGTAAGTTCTTGTTTTATTGTTCTTTTGGTTTATGAGTTTACTTTAATCTCTTCTTGTAGAGTTTAGAGTAATCATTGCTAGCGTAAACGTGGTGTTTAGGCTAGGGTACTCATAGATATTCCCTGACTAGCTGGACCGTGGTAGTAGCAAGGAACGTGAGATTTCCGAGTTACCCTTGCAGACTATATCTCGTTAGCAGGAAGAATAGGGTTTATAGGTGCTGGTTGAACATTCTCTGTGGTGCCTAGATTCCGTTAGCCTCCCCAATAGAACAGTAGATCATCCTTACCAAGGTTAGAAGGAGACTACGGCTGGAGTCTTCTCTATTTATCACTCACATCGAGAAACATTCTTTGTTGCCTAAAGGGTTAGTAGTAATAGACCAGGTTAGTCAGATGCACTCTTTCTCCTAGTGGTAAAAATATAAATACGATACTCTGGATAACCTCCCGGGTGAAGTGCTCACCGATATCCGTGCGCTTGCGGATCAATTCCTTATTGCGTTCCCAAATATCAACAAGCATTTCTGGCACCGTTGCCGGGGAGAAAGACGGTTTGCTGAGATAACCTTGAGTCTTACTACTAGCTTGTATCTATACTTTTATCTTTTCTTATCTTTTATATTTTGTATTTATTTTCTTTACTCTTACCTTATGGAAAACCAAAATTCTAAATTGATCCATGAATTTGCAACACCTTCGGAAATTGACCTTTTACCATGGGAGTCATCACAGCCTATCCAAACATCCCAGTATAGGTTAAGTTCTAGGTTGATTGCCATGATTCAAAACTTATCTTTTTGGGAAAGGAAGACGAAAACCCTTACCTTCATATTAGAGATTTTGAGCAAACATGTGATTGTCTTCGCATTGAAGGCATTTCTGATAAAACTTTACGTTGGAAGCTTTTTCCTTTTTCTTTAAGGGGAGAAGCTAGACAATGGTACAGTCAGAAGGTAAGTCAACAACGAGGTGAATGGGGAGTTTTACAAGCCAACTTTTGTCTAGATTTTTATTCCCTCGACCGTATCGGCTACCTTAGACTCGAAGTCCTATCTTTTAAACAAAAAGATAATGAAACTTTAGGAAAATCCTGGAAATGTTTTTCTGATCTTTTAGAATCTGGTCCAAACCTTAATCTTGAAGACCCTGTTCTTTTATTTCACTTCTTTCGAGGTCTTCAGAAAGAGCATAAACAAATGCTACATACAATGTCTAGAGGTTCTTTCTTTCGCATCCCTACTGATGAAGCTAGAGTGATCCTAGATAGAATCCTAGAAGCTGAGATGGATAATACCCTTCATGATGAAACCTACGAAGCCGAAGTAGACACTCTGCCAAATTCTTTATCTACTTTAGCTATCCCAAGTTCTGAGCCACAAAAGGAAGAAATTCCACCACCTGACTTCATGCTGGATATAGAATCTGATCTTTTTGCCAATTTTGGAAACATTTCAAACTACCATTCTATTAATAGACCCCAAAACGGCCATCTTAGCATTTGTTTGCCAACTGAATATCAATTGAGAGAGCTTATCTCAGTTATGAGTAGCGAGTGGTTGGAGGAATCAGAGCTTTCCTCGGATGTGATCCGTTTGGGCACACCCTCTATAACTATACGCTGTGCTTATAATTCTGATCGATTTGATGCTCTCTATAATCCTGTTGTGGGGATCAACATCATGTCTGAATTGTTTGCACTTAAACTATTTAAAAATCTTGTCTTAACCCCCACAACAAAGGTCATAAAGGAATCTTCGGGACGATTAGTCCCCAGTCTTGGAATTATTAATGTCTTACCCATTACGGTAGAAGGCTCCATGGTTCATTTGAACTTCTATATCTTTGATACATGGGACTTCGACCTGTTGATAGGACAACCTTTTAGAAGACTCCTTTATGAAGGTCATACTGGAAAGCTACATATTTCTTTTGGAAAAACTTTTAAATTCCCCATAACAATTTCACACTCCTTGAATAATAAGGCCGAGTCATATCTTTTGCCTGATCCTATGGAGGAGGTAAAGGCTGCATCTCTAGAGCTTTTAGATGAACCAGACTTAGAAGACGAAACTCCTTTCTTCATAGAAGAAGAAGCTGAACCTTCTGAACCTGAACCTTTAGATGAGTTTGCAGAAATACCTAGACCTCCCATAGAGCTTAAAACTTTACCACCCGGTCTTATCTATGCTTTCGTAAACAATAATCTAGAGTTTCCTGTGATCATTAGTGATAAACTCACTCAGGAGCAAACTCTGCGACTAATGACCATTCTTGAGAAACATCACTCAGTTTTCGGCTACTCACTCCAAGATCTTACAGGGATCAGTCCTATGATTTGTACCCATCGTATTCCAACAGATCCTTCTGTTTCACCTTCTCAAGATCCCCAATGTAGACTTAACAACACTATGAGAGAGGTGGTTAAAAAGGAATTTATAAAGTTGCTGCATGCAGGGATTATATATCCTATGCCGCATAGTGAGTGGGTGAGCCCAGTTCAAGTTGTGCCTAAAAAGGGAGGCATGATTGTTATTATGAATGAAAAGAACGAGCTAATTCCACAACGCACTGTCACAGGATGGCGGATGTGCATAGACTATAGAAAACTAAATAAAGCCACGAGGAAGGATCATGTTCCTTTACCTTTCATAGATGAGATGCTAGAGCGATTAGCAAACCATTCATTCTTTTGTTTCTTAGATGGATATTCAGGGTATCACCAGATCCCGATCCATCCTGATGATCAAAGCAAAACCACTTTTACATGCCCATATGGAACTTATGCTTACCGTAGAATGTCTTTTGGGTTATGTAATGCACCAGCTTTTTTTCAAAGATGCATGATGTCTCTATTTTCTGATATGATTGAAGAGATTATGGAAGTTTTCATGGATGATTTCTCTGTTTATGGAAAAACTTTTGATAGTTGTCTTGAAAACTTAGACAAGGTTTTGCAAAGATGTGAAGAAAAGCACTTAGTCCTTAATTGGGAAAAATGTCATTTTATGGTTAGGGAAGGAATTGTGCTAGGACACCTAGTGTCTGAAAGAGGTATTGAGGTAGACAAAGCTAAAATTGAAGTAATTGAACAGCTACCTCCACCTATGAATATAAAAGGAATTCGAAGCTTTCATGGCCATGCTAGTTTTTATCGTAGATTCATAAAAGATTTTTCATTCATTGCTAGACCACTCACTCTTTTGCTAGCCAAGGATGCTCCTTTCGAATTTGATGATGCATGTCTAACATCTTTCAATTTATCAAAGAAAGCACTCATCTCTGCACCAATCATTCAACCCCCTGATTGGTCGTTGCCTTTTGAAATTATGTGTGATGCTAGTGATTATGCTGTGGGGGCAGTTTTGGGACAAACTAAAGATAAGAAGCATCATGCAATCACTTATGCCAGTAAAACTTTGATAGGAGCTCAACTTAACTATGCAGCCACTGAAAAAGAGCTTCTGGCCGTTGTCTTTGCTATTGACAAATTTAGATCTTATTTAGTTGGAGCTAAAATAATTGTTTCCACTGATCATGCTGCACTAAAATATTTGCTCACTAAAAAAGATGCTAAACCTCGCCTGATTAGATGGATCTTATTACTCCAAGAATTTGACTTAGAAATAAAAGATAAAAAGGGAGTAGAAAATTTTGTTGCTGATCACTTGTCTAGAATGTATTTTAAGAGTCCACAGGAGACCCCCATCAATGATTCACTCCGGACGACATGCTCTACGGGATTAACAGGTCTGACCCCTAGTATGCAGATATTGTTAATTTTATGGTTTCAGGGTATGTACCACCAGGAGCAAACAAGAAGAAGCTTATTCAAGAAAGTCGTTCACATATATGGGATGAGCCATACCTCTTCCGAGTATGCTCTGATGGCTTACTCACGAGATGTGTGACCACTGAGGAAGGATGGAAGATCATCGACAGATGCCATTCATCACCATATGGAGGTCATTATGGAGCATTCCGTACACATTCAAAGATCTGGCAGTGTGGATTCTACTGGCCTACAATGTATGAAGACACGAAGCAATATATCAGAAGATGTGGGCCATGTCAAAGGCACGGAAACATAAATACAAGGGATTAAGGATGAAAACGGAACGGAAATATTCCGTACCGACCGCTTTCGTTTTCTACATTATGATATCGTTTTCTATATTATGAAACTGTTTTCGAATTTTGTCAAACATAAAAATTTGTCAGTTTCAATTGGTTTCACAACCATTCTTATTCTTTTTTTGTACTCTTTAATTGCTAAAATATAGAAATATTCCGTACCGACCGCTTTCGTTTTCTACATTGTAATTCCGTTTTCGACCGTTTTCGACCGTTTTCATCCTTACAAGGGATGTCATGCCACTCACCAACAACCTTCAGATTGAGCTCTTTGATGTTTGGGGAATAGACTACATGGGTCCATTTCCCCCATCAAAGAAGTGTGAGTACATCTTGGTGGCAGTTGACTACGTCTCCAAGTGGGTAGAGGCATTACCTTGCAAGAATGCCGACAACATCAGTTCAAAGAGGATGTCTGAAGAAATTATATTTCTAAGATTTGGAGACCCCAGAGTAGTGATAAGTGATGGAGTAGCACACTTCATCGACAAACGCTTCAAGCAATATCTATCAAAACATGGAATCCGTCACAACGTCGCTACCCCCTATCATCCTCAGACAAGTGGCCAAGCAGAGACTTCCAACAAACAAATCAAGAATATTCTTCAGAAGACAGTGAATGAAATGGGAACAACATGGAAAGACAAGTTACCCGATGCACTCTGGGCATACCGGACAGCATACAAGACCCCAATTGGAATGTCTTCTTACCAATTGGTGTACGAGAAGACTTGCCACCTACCTGTTGAACGAGAGTTCAAAGCACACTAGGCCATAAAGAAATGGAATATGGACCTAGATGTCGCTGAAGACCATAGAAGATTGCAACTATCAGAATTGGAAGAATGGCGAGAGAAAGCATATCACAATTCGAAGATCTACAAAGAAAGAGTCAAAAGGTGGCAGGACAAGAGGATCAAGAAGGAGTTCGCACCCGGAGATAAGGTATTACTTTTTAATTCCAGGGTGAAGCTTTTCGGGCATGAAAAACTCCGGAGCAAGTGGGAAGGACCATTCAAGGTAATCAATTCATCATCTCATGGAGCTATCACACTTCAAAATGACGAAGGTACGTTATTCAAGGTAAATGGTCAACGTCTTAAATTATTTTTAGAGCCTAATAAAGAATTGGAAGAAATAGACATAGTCCATTTTTACCTTCCCTTGGAGAATTAGAGCCCGACACTTTTAATCTGATGTTTTTGGGTCATACATATATTTTCCTAAATAGTTTTGTATCTAGAAACACGCCCGAGGAAGCGGGTCCACAGAGGAGCCAGAGAGAGGGCGGGCGCCCTGATCAAGTGGGCGGGCGCCCAGCCTCTGTTCATCCTTGGTCCCGATCTTCTCTGTTATGGAAAAAACACTTATGGTAATCCGAATAATCTCTCAGATAGAAAGTTTAGCACGCCCATCGAAGGGAGCAACCAGAACAACCCCCTAGAGGCACTTTTTCACCCCTATATAAACAGACCCCTGACATCAGTTTTCAAACACCAATCCACCAAGCCTTGTCTTCTTCTTCAATTAGAGCTTGTTTAGCCCCTCGCTGCTCCAATGGCCGAGAAGTTCCACGATGATTGGAAAGTCATCCCCTTCAACCTCAAAATGGAGCCTAAGGAAGACCCCGACGCCCGTGCTCTCGTCCCGGCCAACACAGAGCGACAGCTAGAAGCCATGCCATTACACCAGCGTAGCTCCGCCCAATCCTATCATGCTCAACCAGTTCTCACCGCACCGCCACAACCTCTACTTCTCAAGGGATCATCATCCAAGATGAAGACCACCATCAAGGTGCCAACCGGCACAAGGATCCTTCCACCTAGACCCAATGAGAGGGTCGTTGGAGTCAAGACCAACCGGAGCGGCGAGATCAGCAGCATACGCTACACTATGGAGGAGGAGAGACCTTACTTTGAAGGGATTAGAGCAGCCAAAGTCCGTTTCATCCCTCCTAAGGCAGCCCCAAAGCACACTCTCAATGCTTTTGAGACACCTCCCAAGCGTCGCAAGACTATAGTCGATATTGATGAGGACGTTCACAGGCTAGACAGAGTTATCATAGACCTCCAGTCCTCGATTAATTCCCTCACTAGGCAGCTCTCTAACCACAACACCATTATATTAGGCCTTAGGCATGATCTTGCTACTGCCAATAAGAAGATTAAGGAATTAGAGCGCCGCTAAGTTATCTAGATTAGACCTTGAGGCAATGCATCTTAGTTATCTATCTTTAAAATTTGGTTTAGGTTTACTATTATCATCGGTTTGTTACTATTATCGTCAGTTTGCTACTAGTCTTTTGTAATAAATGCCTCAAGATTAATAAAGAGTATTATTATTATTACTATTATGTCTTGTGTATCTCTACTTTATTCTTGTACAAGAAAGCAGAAAACAAGTATGGGGGAGATCCCTCGACATGCCAAACACACTTCGACTACAACACTCCACGATTCAGGTACACACTCTGCACATTTACTATTACACATATATATATCTTAGATTATGCAGAATATTGTTTCCGACATGATAAATTAAAAAGATTAAAATGTTTCTAATCATGATTAATCTCACTCTCTGATATTTCCTAAAACTTACAATTATTAAAAAAAATCATTTTAAAAACCTTGTGTTACTTAAGTCATTATGGAATGTGAGATGGTAGAGTATGAGTTTCTTATTCTTAATATCATTGTTGCTCTTTTGAGGGGATACATACCTTCCTTGCTTTTGAAACTTTATGAGGAGAATGAGATGCTCTTCTTCTTCTTTCTTTTTTTTTCTTTTGTCTCTCAGGTGGGTATCTTGCACCCCTAATTCTACTATCGGACACTTGTCCATTTTTACCTCTCGTCTCACTTTTTATTTTCTTTCGAGGTTCCGAGCACTTGCTCCTTTTTATTTCCTCGTATATATATATATATATATTTTTAGAGCACTCATCTCTTGAGATAATATAGCAAGTGGTAGTAACAAGATAACTTGAGCATTTATTTCACAAGGGGAAAATAGAAATATTTTTGGTTATTCTCTCCCGGATTAGGAGTAGAATATTTTTAGGTGGTTCTGGAGATGGAAATGAATGGATATATGTGGATGGTACTTCCGGAGTAGAAGTAGCATATATGAGTGAACGTGCAAGTGAATCTTGATTTAACCACATGACAAGCTCCTAAGGGTCTACACAGCTTGACCACACTCAATGCTCATAAGCAGTAAATAATAAATGTGTGGCTCAAAGTCTAAAAAGCATGTATATATGGCTGTGGTAGGAATTTAAACTCTCATCATACAGGAACTCATCATGCAACATTTTAAAGATTTTCAAAGATAAAATTCTCCAGAATTCTAGCATCTCTAGGAACAGATAAACAGCAGCTCTGTTGACACCGTTTTTGGGCACGTGTCTAGGATGGCAGGATAAGGTGGCAGTACGATGTTTACAAAGTGGGTTGCCGATGAGGATGGTTGCTGATGAGGGAGAAGTTGAACGTGACTAAGTCCACAGGCAGTAATATGGTGCCGATGGCTAGATAAGAAAGTCTGCCGATGACTATGGCAAAGGGTCTGCCGATGATGCAAAGAGGGAGTCCGGAAGCTGCCGGTCGTTATGTGGAGGAGTTTCGGTTTGTCACGAGGGTTAGTTTTGTTATTTCCTTAATTATTTGCATCGTTTTGTATACGGATTCCGTGTAATTTGGAATTCGAATTCTAATCGTGTCTGGTTGTAGCTCTTTGAGCAAGGTATAAATATAGACCCTAGGGCCTTGTAATAAAAAATAATCAATCAATGAATCAAACACACGTTTTTACTCATATTCCAGCATTTACTTTTCGACGACTTCGTCATACTTTTTCCTTTTGTTACGAGTTCTTAGGAATTCGTCGACTTAAGCTCGGCGTGTTCTCAAGTTCCGCGTGAGTACCTCTTAGCCGTGACATCCGGGCGCATCGCTGTTGTCAGGACTAAAGTATTCGAGTTATCACCTTTGCCGATAGCAAGGTCAAATCGGCTGGCACGCCTTAACGTTTGAATCGGGTATTAGCCCTTTGTGTTTGCAGATCAGTTTTGCATCAACACATCTTTTGGCACGCCTGGTGGGACAGGATTCAAGATCAAGATCAACATGTCGATCTCTGACCTCGATCAAGAGAACGTCATCCCCGTGACGGAGGCCAACCTCAAGGATGAGCAGAAGCAAGCTATTGCCCAAGCCATGGAAGAGTTCAAGCAGCAATGCCTGAGGTCTTTCAGCATAAACAGGAGCGGCGAAGTGGTCCAGAAAGATGCACTGCCGGCACCACGGCAGGTTACCTTTGACGCCAATCCTGGCAAGCTTCAAGATATGGTTGACAATGCCATCAATCGAGCGTTGATTAACCAAGTTGGTGTACTGTCTAATACGGTTTTCAATGCCGTGGCAAGAACTTTCAAGGAAGGACAAATCCCACCAGATTATGTGGGCCCCTCCCATCATCAGCCAACGGCACCAGAGGTCACGGCTCCATCGGCTGCCTTGACGACTGCAAGTGCACAATCTGCCGTCCCTCCAAGTACATCGGGGACTACTGGTGCACTATCTATGCCGATGACAACCAACCCACAAATTTCAGTTGGGCAGCATAAACTGACAACAGATATGTTGGCATCGGCAATGTCAGGGTTGACTCTTCCTCCCAACTGGTGGGGTTACGGTATGCCTCCAGAGTTGACACCGGGAACATCACAAATAACTGACATGAGGGTCAAAACTCCTATGACATCGGCACCTCCCAATGCGCCGGTGAACCGGAGTCCTCGGTATACCACAACTACTACTGCAAGGCCTCACACTGGAAATCCTCAAGATTCAATGTTCCAGATGCCCAACGCATCGGCAGAGTCAATGCTGATGCAACAGAGGTCTATGGCTCAGTCGGGGTATGTCAATTCAACGACGGTACCCAATTACCAATCATCGGCAGCACCTATGCCGATGAACGCTAATAATGGATGGCTTGGACAGCAAGCCTTTCCACAATCGCCCCATGTTGACACCAGAAGTGGCAAACGGTTATACCGCAAGCGTACGGTAGTCAATGTAGCCTTCACCGGGAGTATTCCAGGTATCGTGATTTCCACGGGGAACGCGAAGTGAATTAACTAGGCTTTAGATCGTTAGGTGATGATCAAAGGGTCTAGGATAATGGGGTAGAGAGGTCTAACTAGTATTAATGCCTGGTCTTGGTAATTAAGTATAGTCAAGGTTTTTCACCTAACTCTTTACTGAGGGCGATACCCGAAAAGGAGGATTGAGTTAACGAAGTTTTTCACCTCCTCGTCTCCTAAGCGACTACCCTGCTCAGCCCAACTATTATTTGCAACTTGCCTACAACAGATGCGAGGAACTTTCCGCCTAGCGAGGACTGTCACTCTCACACTAGGTGTCTACACAACTGCGACAAGGAGTCCACACTGGCAAGAAGTAGTCTAGACACCACGTCTAAACTAGCTCTTGCTACCCTAAGCTTAGCTAAAGCTAAGAGCACTCAAGATCAAGCAATGTGCCAGTAAAGGATTCTTATACTTAAAGTACCAGACCAAATATTAAATACTAGAAAAGACTCAGAAGTAAGACTTACAAGAAGACCTGCTTCCGCTGAGGTGCTCCGCGAAGAAGACTCCCGACAGGCCGGGACTCCTCCTTGGAACTCCTCACTCTCTACTCACTATGATAGCACTAAGCTACTAAAGTAGTTTACTCCTAAGATACATGACATTTAAGTGAAGGAATAGGGGGGTATTTATAGTGGGAGATGGAGTAGGGGCTACTCCGGTGCCACGTCAGCGATCCGCGTCATCTTCATCATGCACCATTGGATCAAACCGACTTCACAACCGCCATCTGATCAACGGTAGAGGCAAACTAACATGTGCAACATGTGGGCAAGATCGGTGGGAGGCCAACCGACCCTGGAACCGCCATGAAGTGGGGTCGGCCGACCCCCTATCTGGCTGGTTGGGCCCACCTGCAGTGTCCTGGAGGCTCTCTGATGTCGGTGGAGTTGAGCTGACCTGTGGGACCCACCAAAGTGGGGTCGCCCGACCCCAATTCTATGGGGTTAGGGTGTCAGCCCTGTCCTACATGTCTTCCTCTTCATGACTATAATGTTGTCTTGGTTACTGGTGTCACTGATCTTTAGTTATTCACCCCTTCTTAGTGTTTGGACCCTTGAAAAGTACCTGTTCTTACTCCTGCAACCAAATAGTAGCATGTACATGTGGAACTAGGTTATATGTACCTATATTACTACTTTGTTTGGTTGTTTTCTCCCAAAATGAGTCTTATGTTGATGGTTATGATAGTAGAAAACATGGTATAAATACCGTCAACAAGACCCCCCACACTTGAGTCTTTGCTCGTCCTCGAGTAAAGGTTAAAAATGAGTGATCAATGGTTTCTAACTTAAGATAGTAGTGAGCATAAAATGCTAGTTCGAACATAGTTCATCCAAATGGGTTTTTGTGTAAGTGTCTAGCATATATCCTTCAGAGGTTGAGAAAAGGAACAACTCTCAGAACAAGATCAAATTCCAATTTCATATTCTTGGTACTTAGAGTTTTTATGACACTTTTTAAAATAAGTCACATAGTTCAATCCTACTCCTCATTTAGCGCTCTAGATCACTCAAAGTTTTTTTAGTAGTCCTCACCAAGGCATGAATGCCAACTTGTTTCATCCTATAATTATAGGCTTATATGGGGCTTGGTAGGGATAAACAAGGTAGCATACTCTACTTTGCAAATATTGTTAAGTCAAAAACAAGGATGCAAAGAGAGGAGTGTCATAGTCATAGATCAAGATGTGCAAGTGTGTTATATGGTGGACTAGGTTGCTCCTTTATTTACTACACTCTCTCTACTTGTATATTGAGACATGGCTAGATTTTCTTTTTCTTCGAGCTTTATGTGCTCAATTTTTTTTTTCTTTTTTTTTTCATGGACTTGCACATGTCCATCTTTTCTTTTTCTTTTATTTTGCCAAGCCCTTTTACGTCTCATTTTCTAAACAATATTTAGAGAGGTGTTCTAACACTTAGAGTATGGAGCAACCTATTTAGTGGATGCACAATACATGTGGTTGCGTACTTCCAGTGTAGAAGCAGCATATATATATGTGGTGTGTACGTGATCTTGATCTTGTGACTATGATACAACTCTCACTAGGGTCAACAAGGTTTTGACAAAACTCATTACAAAAGCAGGTTGCATTTCATAAAATGGTTACTTGAATATCTAAGTGTATGGCTTTTAGTGGGAATTTCTTGCTAATGAGGAGTAAATGATACTATGGTTTTGTGATATTTTTGAAACAAATCTCTAAGTACCTTGAATAGAAATGTTATGAATTCTTAGCCAAGAGTTATATCACTTTCATCAACAACTTAGTCAATATGGTTCCTATAGATTTTTACCCATGAGGATGAACAATTGTAAGAACTATACTTTATGTCACTATTTCTCTTAAATCATGTACCAGTTCACTTTTTATTTTGCAAACAAGTTTAAACTATCAAATTTTATTTTAATTGTGACACAAAGGTAAAGAATTGGACAGACTGAGAGGGGGAAGAATTAGCAAACCGGGCAGGAAAGATGTCTTTCGTCGTATAGAAGCTGCCTGGTGGGCCCAGGGCTCCATGGAAGGGTCGGCCGACCCCACCTGGAGGTTCCTGGCCCTGCCACTCGATTCTATGTCCCTCGGGAAGTCTTTCTGCACTTGTGTCGTTTCCTTTTGCCATAGAAAGGGGGTCGGGCGACCCCCTCATCGCGCCTGTTTTTGGTGCCATGACGTGCCGAGGTGTATGCAGTGTTGTTCCATGCTCACGGCAGTTCAGAGATGAAGTTGGGGGGTCGGGCGACCCCCCCACACTTGCAGTTTTCGTGCAGCTGAACTTACAACAGAGAGAGATGATCAAATGCAGACGTCCTGCTGGTGGCAACACACCAGCAGGACCAAAAACAACTCTATTAAATCAAATTTCAATTGTATAGGCACTTTTACATTGTGAAATTCAAAGTGACAAATTGGAAAATAAAATTGAGTAATCAAACCTAAATAATCAAATAGTGCCTATAACCTAAACTAACTAATTTATTTAGGGAGATGGAGGTTTGAGGAGATCCTCCCGCCCAATTGCTTGTGCCAAACGCTTGATTTTAGCGCTGGTGCTAATGCGCAGGTGGCGGAAGTGATCTTCTAACTCAAGATTCTCCATCCTGAGCTCCGACACTGTCTCCTCTAAGATCCTATTTTTCTTTCTAAGGCTAGCTGTGACTTCCAGGAGCTTCTCGATGTCGCCTTTTTCTGGATCTTCTTTGTATTTGCCAGGCGCACCGTTGATCGGTCGTGGATCCATCTTCCGCCGGATGGATGGACTTGCTGACGAGTCAAAGGACTCTCGCAACTCCATCTTTTCCTTAGAGTTCAACGGCGGGATCAGCACCTTCCCCTTTCCCGGCCCACCGCCCACCACTTGGTGGTTCCTCCAAAAGGTTGGGGTGGACGGCGAGTAGGAAGAGGTGTGGATCGTGTCGGAGGAGATGGTGATGGCCTGCTTGGTGGCCATCGGCGCCTTCTCCCGCAGCGCAAGTTGGCCCGTGGTAGGTCGAACCGGCGTTACGGCTCGAGCAGGGGACTTGCCGATGCCCCTGCGCGGTGTGAGCGAACGAGAGGCCGACGCGGAGCGCTGCGTCACCCGGGGCGAGGTCGGGCGACCCCTCTTGGGGTCGGGCGACCCCGACATGGGGCCCGTCGGCCCTCCAGCCGGCGGCACCATGGCTAGTGGTTCAGGCTCCAGCACATTGACGGCTAGGGCAAGCTCCAGGCTCTCAGTTAGAGACCTTTGCGGACGTGGGGAGTTGGAGCGAATGGCTTGGTTGGAAGATTTAGTTGGAGGAGCCATGGAGATGAATCTCTTGGCAAGAAATGGAGGCTAGGAGAGTCTGGTTCGAGGTGAAGATGAGAAGGAATGAATTGAGAGGAGGAAGAAGAAGAAGAGGGGGGATAAATAGATGTGTTTGGAGCCTGAGAGTTTGAATTTTGAAAAGGAGCGTCGTGGAACGTTTGAGGGACGATCCGAGACTCCAGGGGATTTCAAAACTCAAAATATTGGGGTCGGGCGACCCCTATATTTCAGGATTTTGAATTTTGAATTTCAGCACCGAACTCTATTCATTCCCCTCTTTCTAAACCTATCCCCCCTTGGGCCAAAACCCCTAGAAGAGGGGTCGGCCGACCCCCATTTGGGGTGTTCGGCGGCCCAACTTTGATCCTACGTCATCTAAAACCCTTTACAAACCTATTTCAAAACAAAAAGGAACTAAATATATTGATTTAGCAATTATTTAAACAAAAAGGGGGTAAAAAGAAGGACATGTGGATTTTAAGACTTTGTGTCAGATTCAAATTCTATCATATCAACTTCTTCTTCTAAAGGTTCATGTTCATGGAAAACTTTGAGACGATGACCATTTACCTTAAAGGTGTTGCCGTCGTCGTCCCGCAGCGTTACCGCTCCATGAGTCGCGGCGTCAACAACGAAGAATGGTCCTTCCCATTTGCTCCTTAGCTTTCCATGGCCAAATAACTTGACCCTTGAGTTGAACATGAGAACCTTATCCCCAGGATGAAATTCCTTTTGCTTGATCCTTTTATCATGCCATCTTTTTGTTCTCTCTTTGTAGATCCTGGCATTGTGATAGGCTTTATCTCTCCATTCTTCTAGTTCGGAGATTTGGAGCTTTCTATTTCTTCCGGCCGAGGGCAAATCCATGTTCCATTTCTTGATTGCCCAGTGAGCTCTATGCTCTAGCTCTACCGGTAGATGGCATGTCTTACCGTATACAAGTTGGTATGGTGTCATACCAATTGGGGTCTTGTATGCGGTCCTGTATGCCCAAAGTGCATCTGGTAGATGGCTTTTCCAGCCGGTTCCCATCTTAGTGACAGTCTTCTGCAGAATGTTCTTGATTTGTTTGTTAGATGTTTCTGCTTGTCCGCTCGTTTGAGGGTGATAGGGTGTTCCAATGTTGTGCCTTATCCCCACTTCAGCTAAGAACCGTCGGAATCTTCTATCAATGAAGTGGCTCCCTACATCACTGATAACTAGTCTGGGGGTGCCGAAGCGTGGAAATATGACTTCCTTGAACATCTTTATCGAATGTGTAGAGTCGGCTGCTCTGCAGGGCATTGCTTCGACCCACTTGGACACATAGTCTACTGCCACTAGGATGTACTCACACCCTTGTGACAAAGGGAATGGCCCCATGTAGTCTATGCCCCAAGCATCGAATATCTCGACTTGTAAGTTGTTTGTGAGTGGCATTGCATCACGAGTATTGATGTTCCCATGCTTCTGACACCTTGCACATCTCCTCACGAAGTTCTTTGTATCTTCGTACATGGTAGGCCAGTAGAATCCACTCTGCCATATCTTGGCATGGGTCCTGAATGCTCCATAGTGGCCTCCGTACTCTGCCCCATGGCATTTTTCCATTAGTTTTACTGCTTCGTCCATGGGAACACATCTCCTGAGTATGCCATCTTGACAGACTCTGTAGAGGTAAGGATCGTCCCATAGGTGCACCCTACTCTCTTTAACAAGCTTCTTCTTGTCTACCCCAGATGGTATGTATCCGGACGCCAGGTAGTTGACTATGTTTGCATACCATGGGTAGGCTTCTGAAACTCGGAGGAGTGTGTCGTCTCGAAGGTAGTCGTTGATAGGTGGATCCTGTTTATCCTCGATTTGCATCCTAGACAAGTGATCGGCTACCGAGTTTTCTACTCCCTTTTTATCTCTAATTTCTAAGTCAAATTCTTGGAGTAGTAGGATCCATCTTATTAATCTTGGTTTAGCATCTTTTTTAATGAGCAAGTATTTTAGAGCTGCGTGATCGGAGTAAACAATCACCTTTGCTCCAACTAAATAAGATCTAAACTTGTCTATAGCAAACACTACAGCCAACAGTTCTTTTTCAGTTGTTGCATAATTCAGCTGTGGTCCTGTTAGTGTTTTGCTAGCATAAGATATTGCATGATGCTTCTTATCTTTAGTCTGTCCTAAGACAGCACCTACAGGGGGTTGAATGATTGGTGCAGAGATAAGTGCTTTCTTAAGATAGTAAAAGGAATCCAAGCACTCATCATTAAAATCAAAGGGTGCATCCTTAGCTAACAGGTTTGTTAAAGGTCTAGCAATTTGAGAGAAATCTTGTATGAACCTTCTATAAAATCCTGCATGGCCAAGAAAGCTACAGACGCCCCTAACATTTGTGGGAGGAGGGAGCTGTTCTATAACTTCAATTTTAGCTCTATCTACCTCTATCCCACGTTCGGATACTCTATGTCCTAACACTATCCCTTCTCGAACCATAAAATGGCACTTTTCCCAGTTCAAGATCAAGTGCTTCTCTTGGCACCTTTGTAAGACTCGGTCCAGGTTCTTTAGGCAATCATCAAAAGTTTTCCCATAGACGGAGAAGTCGTCCATGAAAACTTCCATGATTTCCTCGATCATATCGGAGAAGATGGACATCATGCACCTTTGAAAAGAGGCAGGAGCATTGCATAGGCCAAAAGACATGCGCCTATATGCATATGTTCCGTAGGGGCATGTGAATGTAGTCTTACTTTGGTCGTCGGGATGGATTGGGATTTGATGGTAACCCGAATACCCATCAAGGAAGCAGAAGAAAGAGTGTTTGGCTAACCGTTCCAGCATCTCATCGATGAATGGCAACGGAAAGTGGTCTTTCTTGTTGTCATTTTTAACGACCGTCATTCCTCCTTTCTTAGGAACTACTTGAACGGGGCTGACCCACTCACTGTTCGGAACAGGGTAGATTATGCCCGCATGCAATAGTTTTAAGACCTCTTTCTTCACAACTTCTCTCATCGCATTATTTAGCCTTCTCTGAGGCTCCCTGGAAGGTATAGCATCGGGTTCGATAGGGATGCGATGAGTGCAGAGTGCAGGACTAATTCCCTTAAGGTCTTCTAACGAGTATCCTAAGACAGAGCGGCGTTCTTCTAAGACGGTGATGAGTTTGGTGACTTCTTCTTCTGTCAGTTGATCACTAATGATTACCGGAGTCTCTCTATCACCATTAAGGAAGGCGTACTTAAGTCCAGAGGGAAGTGGCTTAAGTTCTATAGAGGGTTTTGGTGGTGGTTTAGATTCATCCAAGTCTAATGGTTCTTCTAATTTGTTCTCTTCTTCTTGGATGAAGTTTTCGGCGTCTTCTTCTAAGTCAGGCTGAGAAGTGTCCAGAAGAGATGCCGATATCACCTCCTCTATTGGGTCAGGCTCGGGCGGGGTCTCGGCTTTAGAATTAATAGAGCCGGCAAAAGGCATAGAAAGGTCTAAGCCCTTCCCGAGGTTACCCTTGAAACGCCCTTCATGAAATCCATTTAGGAACCTCATGATGGGGTGCCCGATTAACAAGTCAACTTCTTTCATATCAAAGATAAAGAAGTTTAGCAGAATGTTGACTTTGTTAATGGAGACAGGAATATTCTGTGCAATCCCACAACTCTCGACCATTTCCCCAGAGGGTAATTTAAGAAATTTGCTGGTCGGGGTTAATGGTTCCTCGCCTAGGAGTGTCAGTACTAATGACTTGGACATTAGGCTTACTCCTACAGCAGGGTCATAAAGGGATTCTATAGGAGTGGAGTTTATGACACAGGGAATGGGTGTAAAACTCGAGAGAAGTTTGATGACATCAGATGATGTCTCAGCTTCTCTAAACCATTCATTACTCATAATAGCCGTGAGTTCTTGGGCAGTTGCCCTGAGGTAACCAGCCTCAAGATGAGCTGGGATATGGCTATTCGGAGCTCTGCGTGCTGTAGATCTCCTTTGCACAGGTTGATTCGAGACATTGCCAAAATCGGCAAATAGATCAGTCTCGATGTTAAGTGGGTAATCCAAGGGATGAATTACTTCTTCCCTTGGAGGTGCTTGTGGTATTGGTTCAGGTTCGACAGCTTGGGTTGCGGCTAAAGGAGTTTTGGCTGTCGAAGGTTCATCCTTAGGAGTTCGATCTTCCTCAGGAGCTTCAATATGATCATCAGTGTAAGGGGTATTCTCGAGAATAGTCCCAAGAATGGCCTTACCTTCACTGATAGGTAAATGAAGGAATGCTCCCTTAGAGGCTAAATCAAGGAATTGTGCGGATTGTTGGCTAAGTCCGAGGTAAAAATGTTGCATAAGAATTGGCTCGGTTATACCTAAGTCTGGGCCAGATGATGTTAAGTCGGTGAGACGCGCCCAGGCCGCACCTAGAGACTCCTTCCCTTCTTGCTTGAAGTCTAGGACTTCTCTACGGAGACGAGCTATTCTAGAGATGGGAAAGTAGGTGAGGCAGAATTTGGCTTGCAGCTTTTCCCATTCTCCTCCTACACTACCTACATAGCGAGTGTACCACCGTCTGGCCTTTCCTGTCAAAGAGAACAGAAAGAGCTTCCACTTGAGGGTGACTCGCCTCATCCCTTGGATGTGGATGCATGAACAAAGTTGTTCGAAATCTCGTAGGTGTGTGTAAGGATTTTCATCTCCTTCTCCCGAAAAGGGATTCTCCTGAACCATCGCTACGAGACTCGGGCGAAGCTCATAGTGACAGGCCAAAATGGCTTTTGATGAACTCGCTGGCTCCAACTCAGCGCCCGTTGGAGCAGCGTAATCGAAGAGGGTTGTTTGATCCATTTGGATATGTGTATAAAGTTTTAAATCAAACAAAGATAACTTAACAATTTTTTTTCCTAGTTAAAACAGCTACCGTTCCCCGGCAACGGCGCCAGAAAGCTTGTTGACACCAGAAGTGGCAAACGGTTATACCGCAAGCGTACGGTAGTCAATGTAGCCTTCACCGGGAGTATTCCAGGTATCGTGATTTCCACGGGGAACGCGAAGTGAATTAACTAGGCTTTAGATCGTTAGGTGATGATCAAAGGGTCTAGGATAATGGGGTAGAGAGGTCTAACTAGTATTAATGCCTGGTCTTGGTAATTAAGTATAGTCAAGGTTTTTCACCTAACTCTTTACTGAGGGCGATACCCGAAAAGGAGGATTGAGTTAACGAAGTTTTTCACCTCCTCGTCTCCTAAGCGACTACCCTGCTCAGCCCAACTATTATTTGCAACTTGCCTACAACAGATGCGAGGAACTTTCCGCCTAGCGAGGACTGTCACTCTCACACTAGGTGTCTACACAACTGCGACAAGGAGTCCACACTGGCAAGAAGTAGTCTAGACACCACGTCTAAACTAGCTCTTGCTACCCTAAGCTTAGCTAAAGCTAAGAGCACTCAAGATCAAGCAATGTGCCAGTAAAGGATTCTTATACTTAAAGTACCAGACCAAATATTAAATACTAGAAAAGACTCAGAAGTAAGACTTACAAGAAGACCTGCTTCCGCTGAGGTGCTCCGCGAAGAAGACTCCCGACAGGCCGGGACTCCTCCTTGGAACTCCTCACTCTCTACTCACTATGATAGCACTAAGCTACTAAAGTAGTTTACTCCTAAGATACATGACATTTAAGTGAAGGAATAGGGGGGTATTTATAGTGGGAGATGGAGTAGGGGCTACTCCGGTGCCACGTCAGCGATCCGCGTCATCTTCATCATGCACCATTGGATCAAACCGACTTCACAACCGCCATCTGATCAACGGTAGAGGCAAACTAACATGTGCAACATGTGGGCAAGATCGGTGGGAGGCCAACCGACCCTGGAACCGCCATGAAGTGGGGTCGGCCGACCCCCTATCTGGCTGGTTGGGCCCACCTGCAGTGTCCTGGAGGCTCTCTGATGTCGGTGGAGTTGAGCTGACCTGTGGGACCCACCAAAGTGGGGTCGCCCGACCCCAATTCTATGGGGTTAGGGTGTCAGCCCTGTCCTACATGTCTTCCTCTTCATGACTATAATGTTGTCTTGGTTACTGGTGTCACTGATCTTTAGTTATTCACCCCTTCTTAGTGTTTGGACCCTTGAAAAGTACCTGTTCTTACTCCTGCAACCAAATAGTAGCATGTACATGTGGAACTAGGTTATATGTACCTATATTACTACTTTGTTTGGTTGTTTTCTCCCAAAATGAGTCTTATGTTGATGGTTATGATAGTAGAAAACATGGTATAAATACCGTCAACACCCCAGCAGAGTTACCAGACTACAGGGTTCCAGCAAGGGCAGGTCTATCCCGGGTTCCAAGGTCAGGGGATTCCCAACCAGCCAATGAATTTTGGACAGCAACTCGGAGGACAGCCAATCGGTGGACAGCAGTTTGGTGGTCCGCAGATTGGAGGACAGGTGATCAATACAATGTTCCGTGCAGATCACGTCCCGAACAGACACGTGGAGGTTCGCCACCAAGTGCCAGATCCGCAGCCGCCTCATCGGCAAGATGCCGATGCATATTGGGCCGATAAGATTGCTGAAGTAATGAGGGAACAATTTGGGATAAAACCCAAAGTCAACACTTACTCTTATCGGACACCGTATCCTCCCGCGTATGATTTGATCCCGCTACCACATCGGTACAAGGTACCGGATTTTACAAAGTTTTCCGGGCAGGACGACACGTCGACCATGGAGCATGTCAACAGGTTCATCATTCAATGTGGAGAGGCTGGTAACAGGGACGAATTGAGGGTTCGTCTATTTTCATCATCATTGTCTGGATCGGCCTTTACTTGGTTCATATCATTACCTCCCAACTCAGTAGTTACTTGGGCCGATCTAGAGAAGCAATTCCACAAATACTTCTTCTCGGGGGTTCATGAGAAGAAGATCACCGACTTGGTCAAGTTGAGGCAACGTAATGATGAGTCGGTTGAGGGTTTTGTGCAGAGGATACGAGAGGTCAAGAATAAATGCTATAGCTTGGTTCTGGATGATCGGCAGCTAGCCGATTTGGCTTTCCAGGGTTTGTTGCCACATATCAGGGATAAGTATGCCTCTCAGGAGTTCGAAAGTTTAAGTCATTTGGTGCAGAGGATTTCTGATCAAGACATCAAGCCTTTCGAGCCTAAAAGAGCATGGAATAGGAAAGTGTCATTTGTCGATGAAGCAACAAGCTCAGATTCTGATGAAGAACCAGTAATCGGCTTGGCAGAGTGGGTAAAAAACAAGAAGCCGATGTCTTATCCTTTTGGGCAGAAGGAACCAGAGAAGTTTGCTTTTGACACCGCTAAGGCTGATAGGATATTTGACTTTCTACTTCAGGAAGGTCAGATCAAACTGTCACCTAACCATGTGATCCCATCAGCAGAAGAGTTGAAGAGGATGAGATATTGCAAGTGGCATAATGCAACTTCCCATGACACCAATGAGTTCAAAGTATTCAGACAGCAGCTGCAATCGGCTATAGAGTCAGGGAGAATCAAGTTTGACAGTTCCAAAGCCCAGAAGCCGATGAAGATAGACCAACATCCTTTCCCGACAAACATGTTGGATGCTAAGGGGAAGGCCAAGGTCTTAACATCGGAGACAGCTGAGAAGAGTGCATCGGTAGATCCTCAGCATCAAGTTACTACTGCCGATGCAAGAAGTAAGGGCTTGGTCCAGGAAGGAACTAGCTCAGGGAGGCCTCCTCGATCTGGTATCGTCATAACTCATAGAAGGCCTCGAGAAAATTGGCAACAACGGGAAGATCGGTATCGGCGCCAGCAGGAAGATTATCGACGGGAAGAAGAAAGACGCCGACAAGAGTGGAATCGGCACAGGGATCATTGGAATTGTCCATTCTTCATCCATTGTTGGGAGGAAAATATCAAGCTTCCTACTGTCAGAGACTGCCCTGAGTGCAACGGTTATGATCGGTACGATAGGATCGATCGGCATTATCATGATGATGAACGGCGATTTAATGGGCCGATCAGAGGAAGGGTGTCAGTTCATGACCGGCTGGGGGGCAGATTTAGTGGGCACGACAGACTTAGTGACCGTGTCTAGTATTTTCCCAGGAACCAAGAAGAGCTCGAGGAAATGGCTGATGCGCGGGTTCCCGATGAATTCATATTTTGCAGGGATGCTAACACGCATCGTATGGAGTCAAGGGAGAACCGACGCCCGACGGCAAGGCAAAGGCCACTTCCTCCATGGTGCCCTGGAGGATTAACCAAGACACAGAAAAGGAGATTGCAACGTGAAAGGCAAGAAGAGCTAAACAAGGGAGAGAACTCTGGAAGTCGGCAGCCGTCAGACACTAAGAGGGAAGGTCCATCGGCAGGCGTCAACATGGTCTTCATGTTGCCGATGGAGTTTCTTGCACCAGCCAGTGATGATGAGTTGGAATTTTCTGATCAGATAGCTCAGTTGGCTCTGGATCCGATGACGGCTATCTTTGAGAAACCTGCCGATGACGAGAGGCAGCATCTTAAAGCTCTGTTCCTCAAAGGAAGGGTTGATGGGCAGCCAATGACCAAGATCCTAGTTGATGGTGGAGCTGCTATTAATATTATGCTGTATGCAGTATATCGGAAGCTTGGGAAAGGGGATCAAGATTTGACCAAGACCGATATGATGCTCAAAGACTTTGAAGGAAACGTGTCTCCAGTCAAGGGGGCGATATGTGCAGAGTTGACCATCGGCAGCAAAACCTTGCCGACAACTTTTTTCGTGATCAGCAGAAAAGGTGCTTACAACTTATTATTGGGAAGAGATTGGATTCATGCCAATTGTTGTATCCCATCTACAATGCATCAATGCTTGGTTCAGTGGGTAGATGACAAGATTGAGATTGTCCCAGGAGATTCTTCTTATGTTATCGCATCGGCAGAAGCGGATACTTACGAAAGGACCAGGTGCATTTCAGGAGAAGTTTGGGAGAAAGATTTTCTCAAAGTTGCCGATTATGAGATTCCACCGATCCAAGCAGTCGGTTCTGACGACGGTTTTTAATGGATAGATTCGCCGATGATGGAAAATTAGGCCAGGGATTCACATCGGCCGATGATTTGGTAGAAGTAGATATAGGTAGTTGTGATAAGCCTAGGCCTACTTTTATTAGTGCTAAATTAGATCCTGAGAGTAAGCAACAATTGACTAGTTTGTTAAAGGAATATAAAGATTGCTTTGCTTGGGATTATACCGAGATGCCTGGTTTAGACCGATCAATTGTTGAACATCGGTTACCCATCAAGTCTGGATTTCGGCCACATCAGCAACCAGCCCGCCGATGTAATCCTAACATTCTACCTGATATTAAGGCCGAAATCACCAAACTTATTGAAGCTAAGTTTATTCGGCAGTGTCGGTATGCCGAGTGGATTTCCAATGTTGTTCCGGTTTACAAGAAGAACGGGAAGCTTCGGGTGTGCATTGATTTCAGGAATCTCAATAAAGCTACGCCGATGGATGGATACCCAATGCCTGTCGCCGATCTACTGGTTGATGCTGCGGCTGGTCATCAGGTCATCAGCTTCATGGATGGTAATGCAGGTTACAATCAAATATTCATGGCGGAGGAGGATATTCCAAAAACCGCATTCAGGTGTCCTGGTCATGTTGGGCTATTTGAATGGATAGTCATGACTTTTGGGTTGAAGAATGCTGGTGCTACTTATCAAAGGGCTATGAATTTTATATTTCATGAGTTCATCGGCAAGCTCGTGGAGATTTATATTGATGATGTGGTGGTTAAGTCTGGAGATTTCTCAAAGCATCTTGCCGATTTACAAAAAGTGTTAGAGTGCACAAGGAAGCATGGATTGAAGATGAATCCCAACAAGTGTGCATTTGGTGTATCGGCAGGGCAGTTTCTTGGTTTCATGGTACATCAGAGGGGTATTGAAATTAGTCGAAGATCTATTGATGCCATCAATAAAATAGTGGCCCCTACCAACAAAACCGAGCTCCAATCCTTGATCGGCAAGGTAAATTTTATCAGGAGATTTATATCGAATTTGTCTGGTAGGATTCGTGCTTTCAGTCCTCTTCTTAAATTGAAAGCCGATCAAGAGTTTATTTGGGGAGAAGAACAGCAGTTGGCTCTGGATGAAATCAAGAAGTATCTAGTAAATCCTCCAGTTCTAGTTCCACCTCAACAAGGGAAGCCCTTCAGATTGTATTTATCTACCGATGGATCGGTTATCGGTTCAGCTTTAGTTCAAGAATTTGAAGGGAAAGAAAGGGTAATTTATTATTTGAGTAGGAGGTTGATTGATGCTGAAACCAGGTATTCGGCCATTGAGAAACTATGCTTATGCTTATATTTTTCATGTATCAAGCTGAGACATTACCTGTTATCGGCCGAATGCACTGTTGTTTGCAAAGATGACGTGGTCCGATACATGCTGTCTATGCCGATTATGAGTGGTAGGATCGGTAAATGGATTTTAGCGCTGTCGGAGTTCGATTTGCGTTACGAATTGGCTAAGGCAGTCAAAGGGCAGATTATGGCCGATTTTGTGACTCAGCATTGCGGTCTAGTGGAAACCTTGGAAATTGTACCCTGGACGCTCTTCATTGATGGATCTACCTGTGACCGGGGGGCAGGAATCGGCATTGTATTAGTTTCCCCTAAGGGGAGGAAGTATGAGTTTTCCTTGCCGATTGTTGCCACATCAACAAATAATCAGGCTGAGTATCAGGCTCTGATCAAGGGATTGGAGTTGTTAAGAGAAGTTCGTGCTGATGCTGTTGAAATATTCGGGGATTCTATGTTGGTTATAAATCAATTGGCCGGAAGCTATGAATGCCGAAGTGAAGTTCTCATAACTTATTTCGAGAGAAGTATGCAACTGTTAAAGGAATTCAAGGATTTCCGATTGGAGCATGTTCCCCGATTGCATAATGAAGACGCTAATCGGTTAGCTCAGCATGCCTCGGGATATCAGCCAATGATTAATGCGACATCGGCAGTCGGTGCCGGTGATTGGAGGAAAGAAATTATTGATTATCTAAAAGATCCATCCAAAAAGTTGAAAGACGGGTTCGATTTCAAGCAACCAAGTATGTGCTCCTTGAAAATGAATTGTATTATCGAACTATCGACGGAATTCTTCTCCGATGCTTGGGTGATGATGAAGCTAGAAGTTTGATGGGGGAAATCCATGAAGGAGTGTGTGGAGCGCATCAGTCAGCTTTTAAGATGAAGTGGATGATTCGAAGGAATGGATATTTTTGGCCAACCATACTTGAAGATTGTTTTAAATATTTCAAGGGATGTCAAGGTTGTCAAAAGTTTGGTAATATCCAGAGAGCACCCGCATCGGCTATGAATCCTATAATAAAGCCTTGGCCGTTCCGGGGATGGGCCATCGATCTGATCGGCCAGATTTATCCACCATCTAGCAAAGGGCATAAGTTCATTCTAGTTGCCACTGACTATTTCACTAAGTGGGTTGAAGCTATTCCTTTGAAGAAAGTCACATCGGCCAATATGATTGATTTTGTGAAGGAGCATATTATTTACCGATTTGGGATTCCCCAAACGATTACTACCGATCAGGGCACCATGTTCACATCGGGGGAGTTCGATGAATTCGCAATCGGTATGGGAATTAAAGTGTTGAATTCTTCTCCGTATTATGCTCAAGCCAATGGGCAGGCCGAAGCGTCTAACAAAGGAATTATCAAGCTTATTAAACGAAAGATTGAAGAAAATCCTAAGCGGTGGCATACATTATTAAATGAAGCATTGTGGTCTTATCGGATGGCTTGTCATGGATCGACCAAAGTATCACCCTATCAATTGGTGTATGGACATGATGCAGTGTTGCCTTGGGAAATTAAGGCTGGATCTAGGCGATTATCTTTTCAAGATCAATTAACTTCCGATGGTTATGCCACTTTGATGACCGATGAATTGGACGATCTAGCAGGGCATCGGTTAAAAGCTTTAATGAGTATAGAAGAAAATAAGAAGAGAGTTGCTAGATGGTATGATAAGAAAGTGAAGGCTAAAGAGTTTGGCGATGGGGATTTGGTATGGAAATTAATTTTACCAATTGGGACCAAAAGTTCAAAGTTTGGAAAGTGGTCTCCTAATTGGGAGGGTCCTTATCGGATAAGTCGATCGGCTCCCGGCAATGCCTACATTCTAGAAACCCTCGAAGGAATTGAATTTCCCAGAGCATTAAACGGCAAATATTTAAAGAAGTACTACCCCAGTATATGGGTCGATGCATAGAAGTTTAGGTGCCGATAACACTCCTATCGGCTGGATCCAAATGCTTGGGGACAAGACTTGGTGTTTCAAAAGTTTAGGTGCCGATAACAGTCCTATCGGCTAGACTAAAAGCTGAGGAAGCAGGAAAGCGCAGATATAATGCCGATGGAAACTCTATGTGTTAAGCAGCGTCTAGATTGCCGATATAGCGCGTAGCCGAATTTGGTTGGCTGCTTCTATCTCCTTGATGTCATCATCGGCAGAACCTTCTATCGGCTTCAGCTTCTTCTTCAGTTGAAGTGCCTTGCGACCATGAACATTTCGCTCGTGCTCAAGAAGCCTGATGGTCTCTGGCAATTGGCTCTCTTCCTGTTGGGCTTGGGACAGGGCGTTCTCTACTTCCTTGAGCTCCGCCAACAGGGATTCTTTTCTTGCCGATAGATCGGATATCTTCTGCTTCAGCGCGTCTCCAGAAGATCTCAGGATACCGATGTTCTTGTGCTTCTCATCGGTCAAAAGCTTCTCTTTCCTCATTTCATCGGAGAGTTGAGTCTGAGCGGCTCTATCGGCAAGACGCCGAGAAGCTCTCTGGTACTGCAGCTGGCGACTCTCCAGATGAGCGGCTTGGAACAGGATATCTTCAACATCGGTTGGGATTTGGCCTCTGAGAGTTCTGAACAGGGTCTTGGTAGGGTCGGAATCATCAACCAATTGCGCTGTGTCCTGGTGAAGGAGAGCTGACAATTCTTCCAGCCTGACCCTGATCTCTGCCGATGTGATGCCGACCGTCTGAGAAGAGCTTGCTTCTTCACCTTCTTCTTCAGAGAGATCGATGGTGAAGGAGAACAGGCTATCGGGAGAATCTTGTTCCTGGGAGGGAAAGCAAAATTAGCTCATACTCAGAGAATCGGCAAATAGTGCTAACGGTAAACGGTGACTTACTTGCTCCAAGGCGATCTCTTGTCTTTGACTGAGAAGTGCTGACGGAGCTGCAGGCTGATCGGCCAAAGATGCCGATGGAGCTACAGGTTGATCGGCTGAGATTGCCGATGGAACGATATCAACTGAAAGAAGACAAAAGGAGTTATGAGACTAAATAAGAATAAGTTCATCGGTAGCGATATTGTTAAAGTATGTTACCTGGAGGTGGGACAACGGTTGTCTGAACCGGGAGAACTGCCGATGGTATAACTGGACCCACCGGGCCAGTTGTTTGTTCACCCATGTCAGCTGATGTATCTTCTGTTTGAGATCCTTCCTGTTGGGGTTCTTCTATCTGTGGTGCTTCCTGCATAGGTGGGGGAGATGGTGCTTGCTGTGGCTGGGCTTCTGGAGAAGAAGGAGAAGACTCCACCGAAATTGGAGATACCGGAGGAGGAGGGGGAATTGCTACCTTCTGGCGCTTTGTTCCAGTCTTAGCACCCGTGGTGCCCTTTCTCTTGGGTTGGCTAGACTGGGGGGCATCGGTACTCTCACGCCTGGCTTTCGCCGATGCGCCGGTTTGCTGCAATAATGAACAAGAGTTTATAAGCATAAATATAGCCGATATAAAGATAGTCAGCATAAAGGAAAAGATTTGACAAATTGCCTTGAAAGCCCGCGCAAGAGTGGGAGCAGCTACCGTTGGTGATGTCTGGGTTCTTCTGGTGGTGACTTTCCTGAGGCGTACACCCCGATGCACGATGGAAGCTAGAGTGGGAGCATTGTGGCCGATTGAGGAAATCGGGCCTAATGGAAACAAGTCGATTGGCCTGCCACTCCTGCTAACCAATGGAGGAATATTGTCAACCTGCAAAAGGAATACAAGGGTAAGCTGCCGATGGAGGTAATATTGAGAAAATGAAACGTTGGTTTGAGTTACTTACAGTGTCATCAGGAACTTCGTATTCGGAGTCAATCATGCCGCGGTATGAAAGTGCCGATCTGCAGAATAGATGCTCTTTCCATTCTGCCCACCATAACTTGTATGCCTGAGTGATAAAAGCAGCCGGAACCCATTCTGATAGATCTACATCTATATCGGCGTTTGGTGGTAGTTGGGCTGCTCGAGTCCACTCAAGAAGGTTGTTGATAGTTTCTCTGGGTTTTATCACATCGGCATAAGGAAGTGCAATCGGCAACTGGCCGAAAGCTAACTGGCGAGCTAATGCCGATGGATTGTAAAATTCGTAAGTTTGAGGGGAGGTTTTTGTGCTACCAAAGAAATTCACTGGAATGATTCTGGGAGTCACAATTGCCATCATCGCCTCATTGTCCCTGTCGAGAGCTTCATCAAATGGATTGAAGGTCAGAGGGAGCATGCTATCTGGGTCATCATAAGCCAACCATGGTCGTTCGTCTCTGGTCAAACCCTCATACAGAGTCTGGAAGAATCGGCCGATCTGATCTGGATTACCCCCTGAACCAGGCAGAACTATGACAACTTCGCCAAAGTTCAAGGGGGCGCGTGTTGCCGATTCCTCTTCACCCAATACATGGTTTTCAGCTATATCTCTTGGGAAACGCTGTGTGAACAGGTTGAAGTTGAGACGCTTGTGCAGATGCAGATTGAGCCACATGTTGACAAACCACCAGGGGCCTCCCAAGTTGCCAGTGGATTGGCCGAGCAGAAGTTTCTGGGCTACTTGATGGAGAAGGTGGTAAGCAGCGCCAAGCAAGTATCGGCCGAGAGGGAATCGGCCACCGTTAGCCAGTCTTTCTGCTGCCGATAGGTAGACAGAAGTCGGTCCTGCCGATCGACCACAGAATACAAACTTGTCCAGCCACATGTTCAGAAAGGTGGTTTGTTCCTTTATGGTGACAGATCCTTTCCCACGGTACTTCTGAATGTACCCCGACCAACCGCCGATAGCGCGAGTCTCCACTTTGGCACTAGGGGCAGTATCAAAAAAGTGGGTGCTATCGGCAGAAGATATATCTAGACCAGTAAGCATGGCTACATCGGCAAGAGTAGGAGAAGCAGGGCCGTGGCCAAAGGCAAAAGCATTGAGGGTGTCTGACCAAAAGTAGGATGCAGCTATCAGCAGTGACTCATTCCTATGCATATCGGCAATGGACAATCTAATGCATTGGGCTAGATTCCTTTCACCCCACTGAACTTCATTAGAGTTGCTGACCCTCAAGAACCAGTCTTTCCACCCTACAGTTGGGCTGGGCCAAGAGCGGAAGGTGTCCTTCCACAGATCTAAGGAAAAGTTTTCGGCTCTGAAGGGGATCCTGTTGGTTTCTGCGTTGATAAGGTCAGTTGGATCTGGGTCCCCTAGAGGGCCGAGGCATTGAAGGTGTGGTTGATCGGTGGGGATGACAATTTTGTTGGACAATTCCTAGTGATTTTGGGCGTAAAAAGAAATACAAAGAGGAAAGAAAAGAAAGATGTTCAGTAAAATGAATTGCGAGTGAACAGGGATATGAAGAAAAATACAGAAGACGGGGTGGAGATTTGACCTCAGGGACGACGAACCCGACGGCCATCTTGCTGCGAAGGAAGCGTTTGAAGGCGCCGGAGTTGGTGAAGAGGGGTACTTGTCGGAGACCTTGGGAGTTTTTGGTGGCGCCGCCGCTGGAAAAGTAAAGTTGGATAGTAGAATGGTGTGATGGGGAAGGAGTACCCAAGAAGGAACTATTTATAGGACAAAATGGGCAAGGGCAAATCCGACTTATCTCTTTGCCGCATCCGAGAAATCCGAGGGTACTCAGGTGGATATGGTAACTGTTCGCACGGTAATCCAGGGATTGTGCAGGTGATTTGACGGGAAGCGGTCATTATCTGAAGATATTTTACTGTGCGAGATCTCCTGGTCGGTCCATCGGCAATATTCTATAACGGTCATATTGCCGATGGGCGGATAGAGTGGAAGTAACCGTTTGTGCGAATATCCTGGTCAGAACATCGACAGATCTTTGTAACGGTATTGTTGCCGATGTACGGCTGAGAAAAATGCCCGTTTAGGAAGTTGGGGATTTCGAGAAATCTGCGGAGGAATAGGATCAGAGTTGTTCAGATTGAGGTTGTCGGTTACCAGATTAGGAGCATTAATTGCGGGAAAAGGCATCATTACTGCAGAGAATTTCGGAGCATTAATAGTTTTATACTCCGAAACTGGGGGGCATGTGTTGACACCGTTTTTGGGCACGTGTCTAGGATGGCAGGATAAGGTGGCAGTACGATGTTTACAAAGTGGGTTGCCGATGAGGATGGTTGCCGATGAGGGAGAAGTTGAACGTGACTAAGTCCACAGGCAGTAATATGGTGCCGATGGCTAGATAAGAAAGTCTGCCGATGACTATGGCAAAGGGTGTGCCGATGATGCAAAGAGGGAGTCCGGAAGCTGCCGGTCGTTATGTGGAGGAGTTTCGGTTTGTCACGAGGGATAGTTTTGTTATTTCCTTAATTATTTGCATCGTTTTGTATACGGATTCCGTGTAATTTGGAATTCGAATTCTAATCGTGTCTGGTTGTAGCTCTTTGAGCAGGGTATAAATATAGACCCTAGGGCCTTGTAATAAAAAATAATCAATCAATGAATCAAACACACGTTTTTACTCATATTCCAGCATTTACTTTTCGACGACTTCGTCATACTTTTTCCTTTTGTTACGAGTTCTTAGGAATTCGTCGACTTAAGCTCGGCGTGTTCTCAAGTTCCGCGTGAGTACCTCTTAGCCGTGACATCCGGGCGCATCGCTGTTGTCAGGACTAAAGTATTCGAGTTATCACCTTTGCCGATAGCAAGGTCAAATCGGCTGGCACGCCTTAACGTTTGAATCGGGTATTAGCCCTTTGTGTTTGCAGATCAGTTTTGCATCAACAAGCTCAACCTTCCCATATCATATCCGTTAACAACTTAGACTTCAGAACGGGACTCTCCTTGCCGATAGCAAGGTCAAATCGGCTGACACGCCTTAACTTATGGGTTTTATGCCACTCGTCTACTCACATGGGGCTTATTGTTTTTCACATTTTTATTTTCTTTTTAAGATAGCACGAACTTGATTAACTAAGTAACTATTTAAAATAATTGAAAGGGAAAGGATAACTACCAAGTTTACCTCTTGGCAAGGCGTTCGGTGTTTCTAAGTCCTCCGAACGGGACTCTCCAATTTCTTAATCGTCCTGAGGTTCGTTGGGTGGCGTAGTCGGTACTTCCGGCAGCGCCTCCTCTTCTTGTATAGTTATCTTCATTTTCCATACCTGACTCGGTGCTTCAATCTCCTCTGGATAATTCTGTTTAAACTCTATGTCTTCTGACCTTACAACTTCTCCTTCATAGTCTGCCCATCCGTCCTTGATGATCTGCCTCCTCTGGTTGCGGTTGCGTTGTTTTTCTTACCTGCTTAGATTCTTCAATGATATAGTTAGGGTCAGTAAAATAACGGCGTACCTTCTCTGAGGGGAAGTGCATATGGACTTCTCCGGTTCCAATGTAGATAATTGCTTTAACGGTGCTGAGGAACGGTCTTCCAAGGATGATGGGTGGATCATACTCGTCTTCTCCCATGTCAACAACTTGAAAGTCTGTGTAGACAAAGTGATCGTCTATTTTGACTGGGACATCAGATACTATTCCTTGAACTTCTCGAAATGTCTGATCTGCCATCTGGAGCTGAATGTATGTTGGTCTTAGTGGCATGGTCCCGAACAAGAGCCGATAGGTGACTGCGGCCATTATGTTGACGCCCGATCCGGTGTTGCAAATCGTCTTGTAGAACTTGTATCCATTTATGGAGCAGTAGATGCTTGGCATTCCTGGGTCGTCCTTCTTGGTCAAAAACGGTGACTTAAGTTGGTGATCTTGGCCTCCATGGGCTACAGTGACCATCTTTGCTGACTCGGTCCACACTTGCTTGTTCCTGTTTCTCCTGCTGGTCCTCTTCCTTGATTTACGTCTGGATTGATCTTGAATTTGTGTAGTCTTGTTCTTGAAGAAAAATGTCTCCTTTTCCCCTTTGACGTAGAAACTGATCTTGGCAGCACTGGCGTAGATGATAGCTCCCGTGGTGTTCAGAAATGGCCTCCCTAGGATGATAGGTGCTCTCTCATCATTTCCGGTCTCTACTACTACGAAGTCTACTGGGGTATACAAGGTACCAACTCGGACACAAAGGTTCTTCACCATTCCTTTTGGAAAAGTTATCGTCTGATCTGCAAACTGCAAACACATGGTTGTTTCTAATAAATGATATGTAAAGAATTTTTCATAGAGTACCCTGGGTATAATGTTGACACTGGAGCCAAAGTCGCAGAGTGCTTCTGGGAAGTCCACCATGCCGATCGAGATCGGGATGACGGGGCGTCCTGGATCGCCTCTCTTGACCGGCAGAAGGTCAGTAGAAAATTCATTGACGGGGTTACTCCAATTACCTGCATCAAACACGTCTACAAGATTTGCAGATTCTAATCCTTCCGGTTGTGATGGTATACCGGGGTTAGTAGTAGGAACAGCAGCAGCTATTTGATTTAACTGAGATTCAATCATTTTATTAAAGCTAATTTGATTCTTGATGGTAGTAGAGAAATTATCCATTCTATTATTTATATTTTCTAGCATTTTATCATTAGATGTCAATTTCTTAGATAGGTTATCCATTAGCTTTCCTTGATTAGATACTAACTCTCTCAAAGGTGGAAAATTATTGTTATTGTTGTAAGAATTGTTACCTTGATAATTACCTGAGTAGTTAGGCCTTTGCTGATTCCAACCTTGATTTTGTTGAGGACGGTTGTAGTAGTTGTTGTTGTTGATGTAGTTCACATCCTCAAGTATCTCAGGGCAGTGATTGCCTGAGTGTCCAGTGTCTCCACACTCCTCACAAGTTATGTGAGAGTCGTAGATGTGCATAACTTCTTTCTTGTCTCCAGCTCTATCATCGAGCTTCTTCATGAGTAGGTCTAGCTTTGCAGACAGCATGTCTACCTCCTTTAGCTGATGCATACCTCCTCCTCTCTTGCGTGTCTGGGTCCTCTCTTCATTCCAGCTTTGATTGGACGCCATCTTCTCCACAAGAGCTGTGGCTTGTGGTATAGTAAGTGATAAGAATGCTCCTCCAGCTGCAGCATCCATGGTTTCTCGAGCACTGTTGCCGAGCCCATGATAGAATGTCTGCATCAATAGCCAACTCTCCATTCCATGATGGGGACATTCTAGGATGTAGCCTTGAAAGCGCTCCCATGCTTCTGGAACAGATTCATCATTTTGTTGCTGAAAACTCGTAATCTTCCCACGGAGAGCATTGGTCTTGCCTATGGAAAAGAACATAGCCAGGAAGTTTGTTGAGCAGAGTGCCCAGGTAGTATTCTTCTCCTTTGTAGCGTAGAACCACTGCTTCGCTCTTCCTAACAGTGAGAATGGGAAGAGGCGAAGTAGTATAGCATCTTTGGAAACTCCTTGTATGGTGAATGTGTTGCAAATCTCCAGGGAGTGTTGTAAATGAGCACTAGCATCTTCGTGTGCCTTCCCACAGAACTGGTTGGATTGCACCATGTTGATAAGTCCAGGCTTGAGCTCAAAGTTGCCATCGATCTCTGCAGCAGGTCCAGTGCGGATGTTGTCCGTAGTGGGAGCTGAGAACTCGCGGATTGATTTGTTCGCCATGGCCTCGAACTCTGAAGACAAGCTCCGGTGATCTTCTTGATTGGATGATGCTTCTTGCTGAAGTGTTGATGATTTCTTTAGCTTGGCTCTCGTCTTCTTGAATAATGCTTCAGGATTGTCAACAAAATTTCCTGGAAGATGTCTTCTATTCATACATTCCCCTGCATAAGATAAAATAGAAAAATATCGGGGTAAAACTGTATGAGAGAATAGATAAGCTCAATCATATTAGTGATGTGAATGATAACTCAAAATCTTTTATTCCATTCCTGATTAGTAATCAACCTTCCCCGGCAACAGCGCCAAAAATGCTTGTTGGGTATTCTTAACATCATTACCAAAAGTAGACTAAGTTCTAAATCTAGCAACGGTGCCAAAAATGCCAAACCTATCCCTCACACCACTTAAGCCAAGTTGTCATCCCCAACATGACATAAGAGACGCGGTATTGAAATATGCAATTGCTCTTCTAAATAAATAATGAATGGGATCTGCAAGCGCACAGATTAATACCGATGCAGCATTTTAACCGGGAAGTATTCCAGGTATCATTATTTATATTTTTACCACTGGGAAGGGATTAGCAATCATCAATATTGATTACAGAATAGAATATGAGATTGAGCATCTATCATTGCATGTATAATTGAGAACATTATATCTAACTCATCATACAGGGATAAGTGTCACATAAAGGATATATGAAATAATAATAGTGACAAGGATAACTAATCTGATCTAGCCACATAATAAATATGATAAGCACCTCAATTAGATACTCTAGAAAGTCATTAGCATGGTATTAGAACGAACTACAAGAATATTCCCTAAGTTATTCTTAACTATATTGTCTAGCATTATCACAGTTAGTGCAAGCATACTTAGCAATCATTGCGAGACAAGACTACGCCCATGCATAGTGATATTAGCAAGGAATATGAGAAACATAGCAATCACTCCCCTGTAATAATGTTGCTCTGCCAGCCCAATACACGAGAGGGGGACTATATAAGAATCAATGAAGCTATCACTATCACGAACCACCCCATGATGTGGCATATTGGGTACAATCGCAGATAAATACGGTATAAGCACCACGCTTACACAATATCTATCATTTACCCATGGATCCGATGGATAAACGCTATACGATCCTAAGCATGTATATAGATCGTATCTAACTAAGCCAAGTACATAACCATGATAAACTAAGAACAATATAATCTTGAATATAAACAAGTAGAGCAAAGTCATAAGCAATATATTGAAGTAGAACAAAGTCATATTCATAATATTGAAGAACAAAGATAATTAGAAAGCAATTAGAAGCACAATTAGAGAATTACCAAGAATCCTCTTGACAGATCCGGAAACCAATCGAAGATTGACTCCTTCGAGTTCTAATCCTATGTAGCTATGCTAATCTAGATATCTAATTGATGTGGTGGCTCTAATCTTGATCAGAGGCTTCTTCTCCCTTGATGGAACAATGAATTAGGGTTGAGAGGCTCTCTCCTCCAAGGGCCAGGGGGTCTGGTTTTATAGTCCCTCCAAGTGAATATGGGCCCTTGGATCAAACCGACATAGATTGTATGGTTTAGATTCATCCTTTAGGTCGGTGGAGATCTCCCGCAAAGCAGAGTCCTGTTTGGACTCCAACAGGGGGCGGGCGCCCAGTAGGACAGGGCGGGCGCCCAGTAGGACAGGGCGGGCGCCCTGCCTCTGGCCCCGTTTCGCCTCCGCTTCGGTCTCGTGGCTTCTGGAGTCTTCTAGATGTAAGATAATTGCGCAGCACGTTAATATCTTTACGTAATCCCGACATGTGGGCCTTTCTTCCATATTTCCTGATAACCCCCTGCAGAAATAGACAAACACCAAAACTCGTGGAATTCTGTCAGATAAAACCCTAAGTCTAGATCTTGATTTCATTTGGATCCTTTTCTTTATTTATTTGATAATTAAATTTGATACTTAAGGATCGTCAACAACGACGTTCCACCGACCTAAAGGATCAAGAATAACCGTCCAATCAATGTCGGTTTGATCCAATGGCTCACGTTCACTTGAAGGGACTATAAAACCAGACCCTCTGGCCCCTGGAGGAGACAAGTTTATCATAGAGTTGAGGGGAGCCCTTGAAGGAAAACCTCTTCTCTAAATGAAATTTCTTTTTAGGCTTAGCAACCAATGTGAGTAGAAATAGATCTTCTAGTTTCTACTAGATTGAGAGAGATAGAGTGGAGGTGTAGATTGGAGGAAGCCCGGCCTGTCGGTGTCTACTCTAAGTTTGTACCTACGGGATCAAGTTCTCCTAGCCCGAAGCTTGCTCCTAGGATTCTTCAGTATTTCGACTTCTAAATTCTAGTAAGTTCTTGTTTTATTGTTCTTTTGGTTTATGAGTTTACTTTAATCTCTTCGCGTAGAGTTTAGAGTAATCATTGCTAGCGTAAACGTGGTGTTTAGGCTAGGGTACTCATAGATATTCCCTGACTAGCTGGACCGTGGTAGTAGCGAGGAACGTGACATTTCCGAGTTACCTTTGCAGACTATATCTCGTTAGCAGGAAGGATAGGGTTTATAGGTGCGGGTTGAACATCCTCTATGGTGTCTAGATTCCGTTAGCCTCCCCAATAGAACAGTAGATCATCCTTACCAAGGTTAGAAGGAGACTACGACTGCAATCTTCTCTATTTATCACTCACATCGAGAAACATTCTTTGTTGTCTAAAGGATTAGTAGTAATAGACCAGGTTAGTCAGATGCACTCTTTCTCCTAGTGGTAAAAATATAAATACGATACTCTGGATAACCTCCCGAGTGAAGTGCTCATCGATATCCGTGCGCTTGCGGATCAATTCCTTATTGCATTCCCAAATATCAACAGACGCGGGGCCCGGGGGCTCTGGCGACGTGCTGCAGTCGTGGTCGGGGTCGTACCTCCCGCCTCGGTGCGGTCGATAGCACCGAGACACGGCCTCGTCCCTGTCACGCCGTCTGGCCTCGAGGGTGGCCCGGGCGTCCACGTTGGTCTCGACGCGCTCATGGACAGAAAGGGCCTTGTTACCCCCTTGCGGGTTAGGGGGCGGCGGACCCTGCACCGTTGGTGCCTTGTTAGGAGGGGGTCGATCCCCTTGGCGTCTCGTGCTGTGGGAGTGCGACGCAGAACTTTCGGCGTTCTGGACCACAGCTTGCTCCAAGAGGCCACGCAGCCCCTAGCGCACCCTTCTTCCCTCGAGAGTCGACGGCTCGGGCATCGCCCTGAGGAGGAGTGCGGCGGCCATCACGTTCTGGCTGGCCGTGCTGAAGACTGGGGGAGCGTCTCCCCCTTCGTCCTCGATGATGCGGCGGTTGATGTCCCGGGCGCGGCGTCTAGCCTCGCCTCCGTCCCCTCGGGCCGACTAGTCTTGGACCAGGGTTTCGCGGAGTTGGTGGAGACGTACACGCTCTTCTTCGAGCCTGGCCTCCAGCTCATTGAGCTGCTCGAGGTCAGGGCGCCGTCCTTCGGGGGCTGAAGCAGCCCCGCGTGCTCCAGGATGGATCCCGGGATTCGGGTTGGGAGGTGGAGTGGCGTTCCTTTGCTGCGAGGGCCCCGCACCCCCTTGAGCGTTGGGGGTGCTCCTCCGACCTCGAGGTTGAAACATTCTCGTGATGGATCATAGCCGCCGTCGTCGGAGTCGGAGTAGTCGAGGCAGTAGTTGCTAGCTTCCAGGAAGCGCATGAAAGTCTCCGGGTCGCCACAACCGGAGAAATCAGCGCCTGCCCATTCATCATCCCCTGAGGTGGGATCCTCAGGGTATGACAAAATGGGTGGCGTGGCTATAAGGTCCAGGGTTGACCTCAGGTGGTGCCCCGGAAGATCCGCGTACGCACTTAGTGAAGTGCTCACGGAAGAGGTGTAAGTGGCGGCTGCGTTCCTGAGCCCGAAAGGGAGCTCGGGAGGTGCCGCTGTCTCTCCTCCATCCGTAGGTGGAGGATGACGAGAAGTTGAGGCCCCCTGTCCCTCTTCTGAGGAGGGGGCGGGAGCCGTGCCTTGCCCTTTGACCGGGGCAGAATAGGAGGTCGCGAAGTCCCCCTGTTGGTCCGTGGAGCGGAGCTTGATGCTCCACGGGCCCTTCCTCAGGCGCCTGGCGGGCCAGAAGAATGGGCGATCTGGTGAGGGATATGCGGGGGGAGGGCCGAACGGGCCCTTGCCTCAGTGGTTGGGTCAGAGATCCTGGACCTCTGACGCCCTCGCCGGGCACCCCCAGCATGGTGCCCCGAGCGCCTCCCGCGCACTGACTGTGGTGGGATCGGCTCGGGGCGCGGCTCGGTGTCACCACGTGGTGGGAGGAGGACCATGTCGTACCCGGAGCCAAGCGACATGAACTCCAAACTCCCGAACATCATGATGGTGCCGAGGCGAAGTGGGTGGAATCCGTCTGCCATACGGGCTTTCCCCAGTAGGGAAAGAGGAAAGCAACGCAAAAAGCCCCTACGTGGCGCGCCAACTGTCGGCGTCTAGACTCGTCGTCTAGACACAAACGTGTATGAGTATGCGTGTCTCCCTAACCCGGATGGTGATGCAAGTGGAACACAGAGAGTTTATACTGGTTCGGGCTAAGGATGCTCTACGTCCAGTGTGAGATCGGGGGTCTGTATTGCCTTGCACCCAAAGGTGCTTGTAGTAGGGGGGTACAAGCAGGTTGCAAGAGAGGGCTAATTCCCAGGTCTCGACTTTGTAGGGTGGACAGAGCGCTGCTTGCTACTCTGTAGGTGAACTCACTAGGAGTTGTGGTGTGCGTGGTGGCTGATTGCCTTGATTGTGTGTTGTGTGGATGTCCCTTGTCTTGGTTGTGAGCCCTGGCTCTCCTTTTATAGTCTCAAGGGGGCACAGGATTTTACATGTATAATTGGTGATTTCCCTCTTGGTGAGTGGTGAAGCTACAGCCCCGACCTTGTTGAGGCTTGCCCATCCCGTCCTTGAGGCATGACTGACAGCATGGTTATTCCTGTGGAGGGTCGCCGAGCCCTGTTGAAGTCGTGGGGGTCGGATCGGTGATACTGCAACTTGTCCTTGTAACAGTGGGAGAAGACAGCCAATAGTGACGCTGGTTAATCCCCCCCATTCCTCTTTCACTGTGAGGCGGTACACCACAGTGAAAGAGGTAAGGTTGCATAGTAAAAGAGGTAAGGCCACAGTGACCGGAGTGGTTGGAATAGTCGCCACCGTGCCCTGCCGTGGTATGGGAATCACTGCGTCCGTCACATCGGGGGTACGGGCGCCGTGCGTTGGAAGCCTTGCTTCTGAGATGGGGGCCCGGGCGAGGCAGCATTGGCACCCGAGCCCTAGAGGGGTCGGGCGAGGCGGAACTTGCGCCCGAGGCCAAGGGGGGTCGGGCGAGCCGTGGCTTGTGCCCGAGGCCAAGGGGTCGGGTGAGCCGGTGCTTGCGCCCGAGCCCTGGTAATCATGTATGGTTTGCTTTGTCTTTTGCGATTTTTATTGCTCTGATTTGGGTATCCCTTTTTATGGTACCAAACACATATCAAAACATATCTTTTTGCAAAATTAAATGAAAATAATTATTATATAAAAATTATAGATCTTGACGAGATCTACAACTTTCTAGTTTTGAGTTTTTTTATTTGAAGTTGTTAAGATGCTCAAAAAATATTAATATCATATTTACACCTAAGGGCATTTTTGACTTTTCACACCTATGGTTTGATACCATTAGAGCCTAATCAAACGGCAGTGGCATAGAGGGCAAAAAAATATGAAGTAGTGACGCTGAAGTCTTTTGAACTTTTTCAATGACTCATAAGGAATCACGATCTTTTATAGTAGCTCATAGAGAATTCTCTCTTTATTATGTGAGTCCCATATGTAAATGATTTTTTATTCTATATCTTCTCTCCTCCCTCCCTCGTTCTTTATGAGCAGGCCCATAGACTACCTTATTTTTGGAGCGAGATGTATGTTGGGATAAGAGATAGTCTCTTCTTTTTTTTCAATTTCTCTCTCTTCTACGTAAAAAAATGCTAACATGGATTTCTATGAGCTAGCTGAAGTGGCACTGTTGGAGACACCCTACTCTCCAGCACTTGCACTCTAGTACAGGAACTTCTTTCATTTGTCACCCACTTGGCCTTGTTTAGTTCACTCAAAAAACCAAAACATTTTCAAGATTTTTGTCACATCGAATCTTGCGGCACATGCATTGAGCAATAAATATAGATGAAAACAAAAGCTAATTACATAGTTTATCTGTAAATCGCGAGACGAATCTTTTAAGCCTAGTTACTCTATGATTAGACAATGTTTGTCAAATAAAAACAAAAGTACTACAATATTAGAATAAAAAAAATTGATCTCAACATTTAGCAATGTAGAGGTCTGAGCTTCTCGAATCTCGAGTATTATTACATTGTTATTCATTGAACTCCGTGACTTTTCTGGTCGGCAGACTAGTCCTCGAGGATGACTTTATATTCAGAAAAAGAGGGTGCTTAGGTCTTGTTTAGACGTGAAGATTTTTTGGATTTCGCTATTATAGCACTTTCGTTTGTTTGTGACAAATATTGTCTAATCATAGACTAACTAGGGTCAAAAGATTCGTGTCGCAATTTACATGTAAAATATGTAATTAGTTTTTGTTTTCGTCTATATTTAATGCTTCATGCATGTGTCGCAAGATTCGATGTGATGGAGAATCTTCAAAACTTTTTGATTTTTGGAGGTGTTCCCTGAAAACAAATACTTACTTTAATTTTTAGAGTTCAATTGGCCTTTTCTTGGACCATTCGATTGTTTCGCTTGTATTATAACATGGTGAGAATATGCTACTAAATGTATATGTATTTAAATATTTTTTTGTTCTTCTTTTCTTAAAAATCGCCTCCCAGGCACTCTCTAGGTTGCTTAATTACCGTTTAGAGCATGTTTTAAAATAAACAAGAGTCACATGTAAATTGAAGATCTTGAGCAAACATGCAAAATTCTACGATCACCTCAGATCCACTTGGAAGATATTATACCCTGTTTTCAATCCATGAAGCTAACAGTTAGCGACTATAATTAGTTCCTAATCTAGACGTCGGGACTAACTCACTGGAGGGACCAGGGGGCAGTGGAGACCGTGCCGCCCCCCAACGCAGTGAAACAAGTTTATTACCCTGTAAACAAAATTTGAACAACACAAAAAAATATTACTTCACCTATTTTTTAATTATAATATTATGTTTTTGCTAATTAAATACTAAATATATATAAAAATATTGGAAAACTATTGGA
Organism: Sorghum bicolor; assembly: GCF_000003195.3. Taxonomy (NCBI): domain Eukaryota; kingdom Viridiplantae; phylum Streptophyta; class Magnoliopsida; order Poales; family Poaceae; genus Sorghum; species Sorghum bicolor. The sequence goes on along the minus strand of NC_012876.2, from coordinate 12,971,899 downwards.
ACATATACTTGATGTATATATTTATTATAATTACAAGGTGTCATTATATTTCCTGTCCCTCTTAATCAAAGTTCCGGTTCCACCACAGAACTAACTCATAAATTAGCTAATTGTTAGTTAATACTACGAAGAAAAAAGTCTACTTAACCCCATGAACTATTGGTGGTTTTCTACTTTACCCCTTTACCTATAAAACCAGGTATTTTACCCCTCAAATTGTTGAAAACAATCTAAATAACCCTTTGAGGCGATTTTGAAGATGATTTTGTTGACGTGACATATTAAAAGTCTATATAACCCCTTAGTGTATTAAGGGTTCATTGCATGACCCCCTCAACTATAAAATATGATATTATAACCCGTAAAATACCAAATAATGTTTTTAGTTAGCCATTGGAGGAGAAAGCGATAGAGAGCAAGGATGTGGGAGGAGTTGGATTACAACGGCACAACCATAGTGCATGTATTCAATGTTGTCGAGGAGTGCATGGGGTGGAGTAGGAAGCAAAGTGGTGCTCATCGGGCGGCAGCACAAGCCTAGAAAGAGTTCAGAGAAGAAGGCAGACGATGGGTCTGAATCAGGTATGTGTGCTTAAGCTAGTGTAGTGGGATACAATATCCAAATGACCCTATATGATCATTATATTTGTTCATTATTAGATATTTTAAGGGCTATAATATCATATTTTATAGTTGAGGGGGCCATGCAATCAACTCTTGATATGTTAAAGTGTTATATATACTTTTAGGCCTTGTTTAGTTCACCCCCAAAACCAAAACTTTTTAAGATTCCCCGTCACATTGAATCTTGTGATACATGCATGGAGCATTAAATATAGTCGAAAACAAAAACTAATTACATAGTTTGCCTGTAAAATCGCGAAATGAATCTTTTGAGCTTAGTTAGTTTATGATTAGACAATAATTACCAAATAAAAACAAAATTGCTACAGTACCCCCAAAAAAATTTGTAAACTAAACAAGGCCTTAATATGACATGCCAGCATAACCACTTTCAAAACCATAATATGGGGTTATTTAAACCGTAAATCTGTGTCTCACTCGAGCAATTTATTTGCTTCTGTCACTCGATTCTTAGTCGTTCTTTCTTCTTTGGTTAAGGCCTTGTTTAGTTCACGCCAAAAACCAAAAACTTTTCAAGATTTTTCGTCACATTGAATCTTACGGCACATGCATGGAGCATTAAATATAGATAAAAATAAAAACTAATTACACAGTTTGCCTGAAAATTACAAGATGAATCTTTTAAGCCTAGTTACTCCATGAATGGACAATGTTTGTCAAATAAAAATGAAAGTGCTACAATGTCAAAATCTAAAAACTTTTCGGATCTAAACGAAAGTGCTACTTTGTAAATTACAAAGTTTGCCTGTAAATTTAGTGCTTCATGCATGTGCCGTAAGATTCGATGTGACGACGAATCTTGAAAAGTTTTTGGTTTTTGGGGTGAACTGAACAAGGCCTAGGTCTTGTTTAGTTCTCAAAAAAAATTGCAAAAAATTTTAGATTCTTCGTCACATCGAATCTTGTGACGCATGTATGGAACATTAAATATAGATAAAAATAATAACTAATTGCACAGTTTGCCTGTAATTTATGAGACGAATCTTTTGAGCCTAGTTAGTCCATGATTAGACAATATTTGTCAAATACAAACGAAAGTACTATAGTGTTCATTTTGTAAAAAAATTTGAAACTAAACAAGGCCTTAGTTGGGCGTTTTTCTTGGACCTTTTATAATTAGATATAAGGAATGGGCTTGGGCCCACATCGGATTCTGTATACTATAATTACAGTCATTCATTTCATTTTTTACAAAGGAATGTTCAGTGTAAATTTTTTGTTTGAGTATTGTAATTTCTTTTGGTCTATGTGCAATCTGTAATTTGTCTTTCTTTCTTCTTTTATAATTTAATTTATTTTGCCTTACATAGAAATAAATTGTACTTTTTTGTAATTTGTCTTTCTTTCTTTTTTTAATTTCTTCCAATTTGTCATACATAGAAGAAGTTTGTATATATTTTTAAAATTTTATCTTTTATTTTTTTTCTAGCCTTTGGATTTGCATCTTTTCCTTTTTCAAAATCGAGTGATTCCTATATTCAAATCACTCGATTCTTGTTTGTTTGTTGAATCGAGTGATTTTGAGTCATGTGTCACTCGTGTGACATCAGAGTGTAAATCACCTGAGTTTTTAGTAGACAGACCCTATTTAAATAGTTTTTAATAGTTTGAGAGGTAGAATACCTGGTTTTATAGGCGAAGAGGTAAAGTAGACAATAACTAATAGTTGAGGGGGTTAAATAGACTTTTTCTGTACTAACAACTAACAACTGCAATTATGAGCTATTAAGGAACTCCCAACCACATATAGTTTGTATGCTTACTAAATTACACAGACACTATATATATAAACAACTATATTTCAATAGTTAGTTCTTTTTAATATTTTTTTGTGTCCAGTCACTTGTGTTTTTCCTTATGTAGACATAATTTCTTATCAAGAAACTATTTTCTCCTTTCTCTTCTTCGATTCTAAGTCCACTCTCAATGAGAGTTTCATACACACTAAATAAGCTAGTGTGGCATAGATGAAATGAAGAGAGATAAAAATAGTTTTACGGGGATGAAACTTATTTATGTTGTTTTCAATATCAAGGAGTCTTGTAAATAGAGTCATGAAACTTCCACTGAGACTGACTTAAGCAAACTCATGAATATAAATCATTCTAGCTAAGTAGTCGACGTTAAGGCCAGTTTCAATGTAGATTTTATGGGGTTTCATGCACATTACATAGAGTGCCACGTAAGCGAAAATAGAGTTTTTGCATGTATCGAGAAGGAGAGAGAAGGAAAACGTTTCATAGAACGAAACGAGTGAGCGTTGTTTCCAAAACATTAGAAACCGCATCAAATCTTCACTAAGAACCTTTAGTTCATTCATCTCGCATGCATAAGAGATAAGTGGGACCCACAAAAGACTAAAAGTAATTAATAAAACTTTAAAGGCTAAAAATAACCCATAAAATTATGCGATGAAACTATACACTAATAGAGATTCATTTCATTTTAAGCTTTACGTCTTGAAAATTAGATGGTGAAACCTTCTATTGACACCGGTCTAATGAATCTAAATAGGGCTTCAAGAAATGATAAGACGATGCATAGGTAGTGATGAAATTGCATATTTGCTATTGTTGATGCAAAAGCTGATCTGCAAATACAAAGGGCTAATACCCGATTCAAACGTTAAGGCGTGCCAGCCGATTTGATCTTACTATCGGCAAAGGTGATAACTCGAATACTTTGGTCCCGACAACAGCGATGCGCCCGGATGCCACGGCCAAGGGGTACTCACGCGGAACTTGAGAATACGCCGAGCTTAAGTCGACGAACTCCTAAGAACTCGTAATAAAAGGAAAATACGACGAAGTCGTCGAAAAAGTAGATGCTGGAATATGAGTAAAAACGTGTATTTGATTGATTGATAGATTATATCGATTACAAGGCCCTAGGGTCCACATTTATACCCTGCTCAAAGAGCTACAACCAGACACGACTAGAACTCAAATTCCAAATTTAACAGAATCCGTGTACAAAACAATTTAAACAACTAAGGAAAACATAAAACTATCCTGCCGTGACAAGCTGGGACACCACCACGGACCAAGTAGCTGCCGTGACAAGCTGAGACACCACCACGGACCAAGTGGCAACCTCCAAGTCTTCCTTCCACGTCATCGGCAGACTCCCCATCGGCAACGATCAATACTGGCCATCGGCATCACCACCCACGGACTTAGCCACATTCAATCCTTATCGGCAACTCTCCTGCAGACCAGTCACTATTACCCTTTCTTGCCGATCTACATCCTACCGATCCTGGGTAAGTGTCCAAAAACGGTGTCAACACATGCCCCCCAATTTCGGAGTGCGAAATCATTAATGCTTCGAAATTTTCTGCAGTAATGATGTCTTTCCGTAATTATTTCTCTGGTAACCGACAACCTTAATCTGAACAACCTTGATTCGATTCCTCCGCAGATTCCTCGAAATCCTCAACTTCCCACACGAACATCTCCACTTTAGTCGCCCATCGGCAATGTTACCGTTACAGAGACCCGCCAATGGATTGGCTAAGACGTTCTGTTCAGTAAAGTATCTTATTCTCCCAAACGGATATCTCCACTTCATCCGCCCATCGGCAATATTACCGTTAAAAGGCGCTGCCGATGGACCGACCAGGAAATCTCGCACAGTAAAATATCTCCAGATCACGACCGCTTTCTGTCAAATCGCCTGCACAATCCCTTGATCACCGTGCGAACAGTTACTATATCTTCCTGAGTATCCTCGGATTTCACGGATACGGCGGAGTGATAAGTCAAATTTACCCTTGCCCATTTTGTCCTATAAATAGTTCCTTCTCGGGTACTCCTTCTCCATCTCATCATTCCACAGTTCCAACTCCAACTTCCTGGTGTTGGGTATTCTTAACATCATTACCAAAAGTAGACTAAGTTCTCTAAATCTAGTAACGGTGCCAAAAATGCCAAACCTATCCCTCACACCACTTAAGCCAAGTTGTCATCCCCAGCATGATATAAGAGACGCGGTATTGAAATATGCAATTGCTCTTCTAAATAAATAATGAATGGGATCTGCAAGCGCACAGATTAATACCGATGCAGCATTTTAACCGGGAAGTATTCCACGTATCGTTATTTATATTTTTACCACTGGGAAGGGATTAGCAATCATCACTATTGATTACAGAATAGAATATGAGATTGAGCATCTATCATTGCATGTATAAATGTGAACATTATATCTAACTCTTCATACAGGGATAAGTGTCACATAAAAGATATATGAAATAATAATAGTGACAAGGATAACTAATCTGATCTAGCCTCATAATAAATATGATAAGCACCTCAATTAGATACTCTAGAAAGTCATTAGCATGGTATTAGAACGAACTACAAGAATATTCCCTAAGTTATTCTTAACTATATAGTCTAGCATTATCATAGTTAGTGCAAGCATACTTAGCAATCATTGTGAGACAAGACTACGCCCATGCATAGTGATATTAGCAAGGAATATGAGAAACATAGCAATCACTCCCCTGTAATAATGTTGCTCTGCCAGCCCAATACACGAGAGGGGGACTATATAAGAATCAATGAAGCTGTCACTATCACGAACCACCCCACGATCTGGCATATTGGGTACAATCGCAGATAAATACGGTATAAGCACCACGCCTACACAATATCTATCATTTACCCATGGATCCGATGGATAAACGCTATACGATCTTAAGCATGTATATAGATCGAATCTAACTAAGCCAAGTACATAACTATGATAAACTAAGAACAATATAATCTTGAATATAAGCAAGTAGAGCAAAGTCATAAGCAATATATTGAAGTAGAACAAAGTCATATTCATAATATTGAAGAACAAAGATAATTAGAAAGCAATTAGAAGCACAATTAGAGAATTACCAAGAATCCTCTTGACAGATCCGAAAACCAATTGAAGATTGACTCCTTCTAGTTCTAATCCTATGTAGCTATGCTAATCTAGATGTCTAATTGATGTGGTGGCTCTAATCTTGATCAGAGGCTTCTTCTCCCTTGATGGAACAATGAATTAGGGTTGAGAGGCTCTCTCCTCCAGGGGCCAGGGGGTCTGGTTTTATAGTCCCTCCAAGTGAATATGGGCCATTGGATCAAACCGACATAGATTGTATGGTTTAGATTCATCCTTTAGGTCGGTGGAAATCTCCTACAAAGCAGAGTCCTGATTGGACACAGGAGGTGGGCGGGCGCCCAGTAGGACAGGGCGGGCGCCCTGCCTCTGGCCCCGTTTCGCCTCCGCTTCGGTCTCGTGGCTTCTGGAGTCTTCTAGATGTAAGATAATTGCGCAGCACGTTAATATCTTTACGTAATCCCGACATGTGGGCCTTTCTTCCATATTTCCTAATAACCCCCTGCAGAAATAGACAAACACCAAAACTCGTGAAATTCTGTCAGATAAAACCCTAAGTCTAGATCTTGATTTCATTTGGATCCTTTTTTTGTTTATTTGATAATTAAATTTGATACTTAAGGACCGTCAACAAACTCCCCCAAGCTTACCTCTTGCTCGTCCCTGAGCAAGGATAGACTCAGCTATGGATCATAAGTTGTTGCAATATATTTAAAAATTGACGGTACACATGCTTTTAAATAAGATCTCATCTCTGAGTTAGAGTAAACTGTCAAGACTTAAAACTTACTTACTTTACCTTTACCATGGGACTTGTAACTGTCACTTCTGTCTTGAGTGGTTAAAAGATAGAACAGTCTAGCCAAGTGCCATGTCTCTTATTCTTGATCAGCTATAGCTCTGGGGTTTTTGCAGATTTTCAAATAAAACTCAGAAATTCCTTGTATGATTCTCTCAGGTCTCTCTTTTGTGGTATTTTTGGATCCTTACCAAGGCATTGATGGTATATGCCTTCTCTCAAGATATGTAGTATTTGTGGTATAAGGCATAGTGACATTGCCTTCTCTCTCACCCTACTCTAATAAGGCTTTAATATCTGGAGCTTATAGGTGGGAGATAAAGTATACATACTTACAAGACATTTATTGCATAGTCAAACCATGGATCCAAAGTAACAAGTCAATAAGCCAAATCAAGATGTGCATGTGTGGCGAATGAATGGTGTATGGTGATGCTGGTGATAACAATGGTGAAAACAATGGTGGTGGAAGTCTAATTCTACTTTGCTCTTTTGAGGGGATACATACCTTCCTTGCCTTTGAAACTTTATGAGGAGAATGAGATGCTCTTCTTTTTCTTTTCTCTCAGGTGGGTATCTTGCACCCCTAATTCTACTGTCGGACACTTGTCCATTTTTACCTCTCGTCTCACTCTTTCTTTTCTTTCGAGGTTCCGAGCACTTGCTCCTTTTTATTTCCTCGTATCTCTTTTTTTAGAGCATTCATCTCTTGAGATAATATAACAAGTGGTAGTAACAAGATAACTTGAGCATTTATTTCACAAGGGGAAAACAGAAATATTTTTGGTTATTCTCTTCCGGATTAGGAGCAGAATATTTTTGGGTGATTCTGGAGATGGAATGGGTGGATATATGTGGATGGTACTTCCGGAGTAGAAGTAGCACATATGAGTGAACGTGCAAGTGAAATCTTGATTTAACCACATGACAAGCTCCTAAGGGTCAACACAGCTTGACCACACTCAATGCTCATAAGCAATAAATAGTAAATGTATGGCTCAAAGTCTAGCAAGCATGTATATATGGCTTTGGTAGGAATTTAAACTCTCATCATACAAGAACTCATCACGCAACATTTTAAAGATTTTCAAAGATAAAATTCTCCAGAATTCTAGCATCTCTAGGAACAGATAAACAGCAGCTCAACCTTCCCATATCGTATCCGTTAACAACTTAGACTTCAGATCAAATTTTCATCCCACAAGTTTAGGTCTAGAGCAAGCTTTAAATTATAATAGTTATATCTAAACTTCAGAGAGAACTTAAAATTTGCAAATTAGGCAGAGCAACTATTCATCATATCCATGCTTAAGTTTTATTTAGATACAGATTAGCATAGCCACTTTATTTATTTATTAAACACACTAAGCAAAAGACATATATATATATAAGCATAAAATCTTTATTTGTTTTTTTCATAGTTATGTATATTTAATATTCTAATATAATATAAGTATAAAGATAGATAGATAGAAATACTTATCGAGATAAATGGGGGTGCTCTCCCCCAAGCTGAATTTTGACGTAATTTCTCTTGATGTAGCTAACAGGCGGTAGAGGTGTATTTGAAAGTCAGCAGCATTCTGACAGCGATTAGAATGTCCTCCGTCTGCTAGTCTTCTTGATTCTTAAATTCTGTGGAGCTCAAATAGACAACAAAGCTTGTGGAACTGATTAAGTGTTAGCATAAATATCTAGCCTTTATTATCTTGAGACTCCTTAATAATTATTACTCCCTGTTTTTATATTTTTATTTTATAAAGCAGAAAAATATTTATTTTATTTTTATGCCACCACAGTGAATGTACTTATGGGTTTTATGCCACTCGTCTACTCACATGGGGCTTACAGTTTTTTCACATTTTTATTTTCTTTTTAGGATAATACGAACATGATTAACTAAGTAAACTATTTGAAATAATTGAAAGGGAAAGGATAACTACCAAGTTTACCTCTTGGCAAGGCGTTCGGTGTTTTTAAGTCCTCCGAACGGGACTCTCCATTTTCTTAATCGTCCTGAGGTTCGTTGGGTGGCGTAGTCGGTACTTCCGGCAGTGCCTCCTCTTCTTGTATAGTTATCTTCATTTTCCATACCTGACTTGGTGCTTCAATCTCCTCTGGATAATTCTGTTTAAACTCAACGTCTTCTGATCTTACAACTTCTCCTTCATAGTCTGCCCATCCGTCCTTGATGATCTGCCTCCTCTGGTTGCGGTTGCGTCTCTTTCTGACCTGCTTAGATTCTTCAATGATATAGTTAGGGTTAGTAAAATAACGGCGTACCTTTTCTGAGGGGAAGTGCATATGGACTTCTCCAGTTCCAATGTAGATAATTGCTTTAACGGTGCTGAGGAACGGTCTTCCAAGATGGGTGGATCATACTCATCTTCTCCCATGTCAACAACTTGAAAGTCTGTGTAGACAAAGTAATCGTCTATTTTGACTGGGACATCAGATACTATCCCTTGAACTTCTCGGAATGTCTGATCTGCCATCTGGAGCTGAATGTATGTTGGTCTTAGTGGCATGGTTCCGAACAAGAGTCGATAGGTGACTGCGGCCATTATGTTGACGCCTGATCCGGTGTCGCAAATCGTCTTGTAGAAGTTGTATCCATTTATGGAGCAGTAAATGCTTGGCATTCCTGGGTCGTCCTTCTTGGTCAAAAACGGTGACTTAAGTTGGTGATCTTGGCCTCCATGAACTACAGTGACCATCTTAGCTGACTCGGTCCACACTTGCTTGTTCCTGTTTCTCCTGTTGGTCCTCTTCCTTGATTTACGTCTGGATTGATCTTGAATTTGTGTAGTCTTGTTCTTGAAGAAAAATGTCTCCTTCCCTTTGACGTAGAAACTGATCTTGGCAGCACTAGCGTAGATGATAGCTCCCGTGGTGTTCAAGAATGGCCTTCCTAGGATGATAGGTGCTCTCTCATCATTTCCGGTCTCTACCACTACGAAGTCTGCTGGGGCATATAAGGTACCAACTCGGACACAAAGGTTCTTCACTATTCCTTTTGGAAAAGTTATCGTCTGATCTGCAAACTGCAAACACATGGTTGTTTCTAATAAAGGATATGTAAAGAATTTTTCATAGAGTACCCTGGGTATAATGTTGACACTAGAGCCAAAGTCGCAGAGTGCTTCTGGGAAGTCCACCATGCTAATGGAGATCGGGATGACGGGGCGTCCTGGATCGCCTCTCTTGACCGGCAGACGATCAGTAGAAAATTCAGTGACGGGGTTACTCCAATTACCTGCATCAAACATGTCTACAAGATTTGCAGATTCTAATCCTTCCGGTTGTGATGGTATACCGGGGTTAGTAGTAGGAACAGCAGTAGCTATTTGATTTAACTGGGATTCAATCATTTTATTAAAGCTAATTTGATTCTTGATGGCAGTAGAGAAATTATCCATTCTATTATTTATATTTTCTAGCATTTTATCATTAGATGCCAATTTCTTAGATAGATTATCCATTAACTTTCCTTGATTAGACACTAACTCTCTCAAAGGTGGAAAATTATTAGCATTATTGTTGTAAGAATTATTACCTTGATAATTACCTGAGTAGCTAGGCCTCTGTTGATTCCAACCTTGATTTTGTTGAGGACGGTTGTAGTAGTAGTTGTTGTTGTTGTTGATGTAGTTCACATCCTCAAGCATCTTAGGGCAGTGGTTGCCTGAGTGTCCAGTGTCTCCACACTCCTCACAAGTCATGTGAGAGTCGTAGATGTGCATAACTTCTTTCTTGTCTCCAGCTCTATCATCGAGCTTCTTCATGAGCAGGTCTAGCTTTGCAGACAGCATGTCTACCTCCTTCAGCTGATGCATACCTCCACCTCTCTTGCGTGTCTGGGTCCTCTCTTCGTTCCAGCTTTGATTGGATGCCATCTTCTCCACAAGAGCTGTGGCTTGTGGTATCGTAAGTGATAAGAATGCTCCTCCAGTTGCAGCATCCATGGTTTCTCGAGCACTGTTGCTGAGCCCATGATAGAACGTCTGCACCAATAGCCAACTCTCCATTCCATGATGGGGACATTCTAGGATGTAGTCTTGAAAGCGCTCCCATGCTTCTGGAACAGATTCATCATTTTGTTGCTGAAAACTTGTAATCTTCCCACGGAGAGCATTGGTCTTGCCCATGGGAAAGAATTTTGCCAGGAAGTTTGTTGAGCAGAGTGCCCACGTAGTATTCTTCTCCTTTGTAGCGTAGAACCACTGCTTCGCTCTTCCTAACACTGAGAATGGGAAGAGGCGAAGTAGTATAGCGTCTTTGCAAACTCCTGCTATGGTGAATGTGTTGCAAATCTCCAGGAAGTGTTGTAAATGAGCATTAGCATCTTCGTGTGCCTTCCCACAGAACTGGTTGGATTGCACCATGTTGATAAGTCCAGGCTTGAGCTCAAAGTTGCCATCGATCTCTGCAGCAGGTCCAGTGCGGATGTTGTCCATAGTGGGAGCTGAGAACTCACGGATCGATTTGTTCGCCATGGCTTCGAACTCTGAAGACAAGTTCCGGTGATCTTCTTGATTGGATGAAGCTTCTTCGTGAAGTGTTGATGATCTCTTCTTGAGCTTGGCCCTCGTCTTCTTGAATAATGCTTCGGGATTGTCAACAAAATTTCCTGGAAGATGTCTTCTATTCATACATTCCCCTGCATAAGATAAAATAGAAAAATATCGGGGTAAAACTGTATGAGAGAATAGATAAGCTCAATCATATTAGTGATGCGAATGATAACTCAAAATCTTTTATTCCATTCCTGATTAGTAATCAACCTTCCCCGGCAACGGCGCCAAAAATGCTTGTTGGGTATTCTTAACATCATTACCAAAAGTAGACTAAGTTCTCTAAATCTAGTAACGGTGCCAAAAATGCCAAACCTATCCCTCACACCACTTAAGCCAAGTTGTCATCCCCAGCATGATATAAGAGACGCGGTATTGAAATATGCAATTGCTCTTCTAAATAAATAATGAATGGGATCTGTAAGCGCACAGATTAATACTGATGCAGCATTTTAACTGGGAAGTATTCCAGGTATCGTTATTTATATTTTTACCACTGGGAAGGGATTAGCAATCATCACTATTGATTACAGAATAGAATATGAGATTGAGCATCTATCATTGCATGTATAAATGAGAACATTATATCTAACTCTTCATACAGGGATAAGTGTCACATAAAAGATATATGAAATAATAATAGTGACAAGGATAACTAATCTGATCTAGCCACATAATAAATATGATAAGCACCTCAATTAGATACTCTAGAAAGTCATTAGCATGATATTAGAACGAACTACAAGAATATTCCCTAAGTTATTCTTAACTATATAGTCTAGCATTATCATAGTTAGTGCAAGCATACTTAGCAATCATTGTGAGACAAGACTACGCCCATGCATAGTGATATTAGCAAGGAATATGAGAAACATAGCAATCACTCCCCTGTAATAATGTTGCTCTGCCAGCCCAATACACGAGAGGGGGACTATATAAGAATCAATGAAGCTGTCACTATCACGAACCACCCCACGATCTGGCATATTGGGTACAATCGCAGATAAATACGGTATAAGCACCACGTCTACACAATATCTATCATTTACCCATGGATCCGATGGATAAACGCTATACGATCCTAAGCATGTATATAGATCGAATCTAACTAAGCCAAGTACATAACTATGATAAACTAAGAACAATATAATCTTGAATATAAGCAAGTAGAGCAAAGTCATAAGCAATATATTGAAGTAGAACAAAGTCATATTCATAATATTGAAGAACAAAGATAATTAGAAAGCAATTAGAAGCACAATTAGAGAATTACCAAGAATCCTCTTGACAGATCCGGAAACCAATCGAAGATTGACTCCTTCTAGTTCTAATCCTATGTAGCTATGCTAATCTAGATGTCTAATTAATGTGGTGGCTCTAATCTTGATCAGAGGCTTCTTCTCCCTTGATGGAACAATGAATTAGGGTTGAGAGGCTCTCTCCTCCAGGGGCCAGGGGGTCTGGTTTTATAGTCCCTCCAAGTGAATATGGGCCATTGGATCAAACCGACATAGATTGTATGGTTTAGATTCATCCTTTAGGTCGGTGGAAATCTCCCGCAAAGCAGAGTCCTGAATGGACACAGGAGGTGGGCGGGCGCCTAGTAGGACAGGGCGGGCGCCCTGCCTCTGGCCCCGTTTTGCCTCCGCTTCGGTCTCATGGCTTCTGGAGTCTTCTAGATGTAAGATAATTGCGCAGCACGTTAATATCTTTAGGTAAGCCCGACATGTGGGCCTTTCTTCCATATTTCTTGATAACCCCCTGCAGAAATAGACAAACACCAAAACTTGTGGAATTCTATCAGATAAAACCCTAAGTCTAGATCTTGATTTCATTTGGATCCTTTTCTTTGTTTATTTGATAATTAAATTTGATACTTAAGGACCGTCAACACCTGGCGGTGTTGTTCGAGATCTCCAAAAACTCCAACAAAGCCCCTTCTTTACCAACCTCGAAGCCTTCGATCATCCTTTTCGTGAGGAGATGGCCATCAACTTCACCGTTCGTGAGGTTAGTTCTTCACTTCACCTCCTGCGTTTTTACTGTACCCCTGTTCATCCGCACTTTAATTTACTGAACATTTTTCTTTTTCTTTCTTTGTCTTCCTTTTTACCTTCAAAATCATTAGAATCTGTCCAATAAAATTGTCATCCCTACCGATCAACCACACCTCCAATGTCTTGGCCCCTTATGGAATCCGGATCCCACCGATCTTATTAACGCTGAAACAAACAGAATCCCCTTTAGAGCCGAGAACTTTTCTCTAGATCTATGGAAGGACACCTTCCGTTCCTGGCCCAGTCCTACTGTGGGATGGAAGGATTGGTTCCTGAGAGTCAGTCACTCAAACAAAGTCCAATGGGGCGATTGAAAACTGGACCAATGCATCAGGTTGTCCATTGCCGATATGTATAGGAATGAGTCACTGTTGATAGCTGCATCATATTTCTGGTCAGACACGCTCAATGCCTTTGTCTTCGGCCATGGCCCTGCTTCCCCTACACTTGTCGATGTGGTCATGCTCACCGGCCTAGATGTATCTTCTGCCGATAGCACCCACTTCTTTGATACCAAACCCAGTGCTAAGGTAGAAACCCCCTCTATCGATGGTTGGTCAGGATACATCCAAAAATACAAATGAGCAGGCCCTGTTAGCATAAAGGAGCAGACTAGCTTCCTGAACATGTGGCTGGACAAATTCGTATTTTGTGGTCGATCGGCAGGACCAACTTCAGTCTACCTAGCAGCAGCAGAAAGACTAGCCAATGGTGGCCGATTTCCCCTCGGCCGATACCTGCTTGGCGCGGCTTACCACCTCCTTCACCAGGTAGCCAAGAAACTCCTGCTCGGCCAGTCCATCAGCAACTTGAGGGGTCCCTGGTGGTTTATTAACATATGGCTCAGCCTCCACATGCACAAGCGTCTTGAATTTGACCTCTTCGCACAGCGCTTCCCCAGGGATATAGCCGAGGACTATGAACTGAATGAAGAAGAATCGGCGACTCGCCCTCCTCTAAACTTTGGTGAGGCTGCCATAGTACTACCCGGTACAGGAGGCAATGCAGACCAGGTCAGCCGATTCTTCCAAACCCTGTATGAAGGCTTGACAAGAGAACAGGGAGCATGGATGCCCTATGAGGATCCAGACACCATGTTTCCCTTGGTTTTCCATCCCTTCAATGATGCTCTCAACAAGGACCACGATGTGATGACGGCACTGATTACTCCCAGAGCTATACCAGTGAACTTCTTTGGTGGTGGGAAAACCTCCAACCAAACCTATGAGTTTTACAACCCATCGGCACTAACCCGTCAACTAGCTTTCGGCCAGCTGCCGATTGTACTCTGTTATGCTGATGTGATAAAACCCCAGGAAGTTATCACTAACCTTCTCGAGTGGATCCGAGTAGCCCAGCTGTCACCGAACGCCGATACAGATGCAGACCTCTCAGAGTGGGTTCCAGCCTTCTTCATTACTCAGGCGTACAAACAGTGGTGGGAAGAATGGAAGGAGCACTTGTTCTGCAGATCGGCCCTTACATACCGTAGCATGATTGATCCCCAATACAAGGTTCCCGATGATACTGTAAGTACTTCCAAACCGATGTTTTAATCCTTTTATTCTCATTTTCATCGGTAACTCACTTTCTGTGTTGCGTTGCAGGTTGATGACACTCCTCCATCGGTCAGCAGGAGTGGCAAGCCGATTGACCTTTCTCCATCAGGTCCGATCTCTTCAATCGGCAACAACGCTCCCACTTTGGCTGCCATCATTAATCGAGGCGTACGCCTCAAGAAGGTCACCACCAAGAAGACCAGGACATCTCCATCGGTAGCTGCCTCTGCCTTGGCACAGGCCTTCAAGGCATATTTTCAAAACTTTTCGCACCGATTCCAGTCTTACATCTATTACACTTGTACTCATAAATTTCCCTTTCTATATCAGCACACCGGCGCATCGGCAAAGACCAGAAGCACAAGTGCCGATGCCCCCCAGTCCAGTCAGCCGAAGAGAAAAGGTGCCAAGAGTACCAGAGCACAAACAAAGCGCCACAGAATGGCAACGCCTCCTCCTCCCCCGGTATCTCCAATTCAGGTAGAATCTTCTCCCTCTTCTCTAGAAACACAGACACAGCAAGTACCATCTCCCTCTCAGTCGCAAGGAGCACCTCAAGTGGGAGAATCACGACCAGAAGAACCCCAGCCAGAAGTACCTCAGCCAGAAGACACATCGGCTGATATGGGCGAGCAGACTACCGATCCAGCAGGATCAATCATAACATCGGCAGTTTCCTCGATCCAAACAAGCATTGTACCTCCCCAAGGTAACACACTTCCTATGAAATCATTGCCCGATGAACTCATTTCTTCTGTCTTACAATTATTTCCATTATTCTTTTAGCTGACATAGTTCCATCGGCACCTCTAGCTGATCAACCTGTGGTTCCATCGGCATCTTCCAGTCAGAGGCAAGAAATCGCCCTGAAACAAGTAAGTTATCCAATTCTTGTCTGTTTCATTTATCAACACTTGACCGTAGAATAACTCACTCTCTTTCCTTTTTAGGAGCAGGACTCTCCTGACAGTTTGTTCTCTTTCGCCATCGACATCTCTGAAGATGAAGGCAAAGAAGCAAGCTCTTCCCGGGCAGTTGGGATAACATCGGCAGAGGTCAGGGCAAAGCTGGAAGAACTATCGGCTCTCTTCCACCAAGACACAGCCCAACTAGTTGATGACTCTGATCCGGCCAAGGCTTTATTCAAGACCTTGAGAGGCCAAATCCCCGCCGATGCCGAAGAAGTTCTCTTCCAAGCAGCACATCTGGAGAGCCGTCAACTGCAGTACCAGAGGGCTACCCAGCGCCTTGCCGATAGAGCGGCTCAGACCCAGCTTTCTGAGGAGATGATGAAGGCAAAGCTCCTTATCGATGAGAAGCATAAGAGCATTGGCGCCTTAAAGTCCTCAGGAGATGCACTGAAGCACAAGATCTCTGATCTGTCAGCAAAAAGAGACGCCCTGTTGGCAGAGCTTAAGCAAGTGGAAGAAGCCTTGTCCCAGGCTCGGCAAGAGGAAAACCAACTGCCTAAGGCGATCAAACTCCTTGAGCAAGAGCGAAACGTCCATGGCCGTAAAGCGCTGCAGTTGAAGAAGAAATTGAAGCCGGTGGAAGGTTCTGCCGATGAAGACATCAAAGAGATAGAAGCAGCCAACCAGATCCGTTTGCGTGCCATATCGACGATCCAGGCGTTGCTGAACATGTGAACTCTTCATCGGCATCATACTTGCTCCTCCCTTTTGAACACTCTTAACATGTTGGTCTAGCCGATAGGACTGTTATCGGCACTTTTCTCAAAACATTAAGTCAGGTCCCAGACACATTTTGATCCAGCCGATAGGAATGTTATCGGCACTTAAACTTTTATGCATCGACCCATATGCTTGGGTGGTACTTCTTCAGATACTTGCCATTTAATGCTCTGGGAAATTCAACTCCTTCGAGAGTTTCTAAAATATAAGCATTACCAGGAGCCGATCGACTTATCCGATAGGGACCCTCCCAATTGGGAGACCACTTCCCAAAATTTGAACTTTTAGTCCCAATCGGTAAGATTAACTTCCACACTAAGTCTCCATCGGCAAACTCCTTAGCCTTTACTTTCTTATCATACCATCTGGCAACCCTCCTCTTATTCTCTTCTATACTCATCAAGGCCCTTAGCCGATGTCCCACCAAGTCATCTAACTCGTCTGCCATCAAAGTAGCATAATCATCGACAGTCAATTGATCTTGAAAAGATAGTCGCCTAGATCCAGCCTTAATCTCCCAATGTAACACTGCATCATGCCCATAAACCAATTGATAAGGTGAAACCTTAGTCGATCCATGACAAGCCATCCGGTACGACCATAAAGCTTCGTTCAACAATGTATGCCACTTCCTAGGATTTTCTTCAATCTTTTGTTTGATAAGCTTGATGATCCCTTTATTAGATGCCTCGGCCTGCCCATTAGCTTGAGCATAGTAAGGAGAAGAATTTAATACTTTAATTCCCATACCGATTGCAAATTCATCAAACTCCCCTGATGTGAACATAGTGCCCTGATCAGTAGTAATCGTCTGAGGAATTCCAAATCGGTAAAT
Organism: Sorghum bicolor; assembly: GCF_000003195.3. NCBI lineage: Eukaryota > Viridiplantae > Streptophyta > Magnoliopsida > Poales > Poaceae > Sorghum > Sorghum bicolor. Next base: position 12,954,861 of record NC_012876.2, on the reverse strand, counting down.
GATGTGCTCTTTCACAAAATCAATCATATTGGCCGATGTAACTTTCTTCAAGGGAATAGCTTCAACCCACTTAGTAAAATAATCGGTGGCAACCAAGATGAATTTATGCCCCTTGCTGGACGGTGGATAAATTTGACCGATTAAATCAATAGCCCATCCTCGGAACAGCCAAGGTTTAATGATGGGATTCATAGCCGATGCAGGTGCTCTTTGAACATTGCTAAATTTCTGACACCCTTGACATCCCTTGAAATATTTAAAGCAATCTTCAAGTATAGTCGGCCAATAATACCCATTTCTTCTGATCATCCACTTCATCTTGAATGCCGATTGATGTGCTCCGCACACTCCTTCATGGATCTCTCCCATCAAATTCTTGGCCTCATCATCACTTAAGCACTTGAGAAGAATCTCATCAATAGTTTGGTAATACAACTCATCTTCAAGGAGCACATACTTGGTAGCTTGAAACCGAACACGTCGCTCAACTTTCTTAGACGGATCCTTCAAATAGTCAATGATCTCTTTCCTCCAATCATCGGCACCGATTACCGATATCGTATTAATCATGGGCTGATACCCTGAGGCATGCTGAGCCAACCGATTGGCTTCTTCATTATGCAAACGAGGAACATGCTCTAACCGGAAATCCTTGAATTCCTTCAACAATTGCATACTCCTTTCATAATAAGTTATCAAGACTTCACTTCGGCATTCATAACTTCCAGCCAATTGATTTATAACTAGCATAGAATCCCCGAAGATCTCAACAGCATCAGCATGAACTTCCCTCAGCAATTCCAAACCCTTTATCAAAGCTTGATACTCTGCTTGATTATTTGTGGATGTGGCAACAATCGGCAAGGAAAACTCATACTTCCTTCCCCGAGGGGAAATTAATACCATGCCGATTCCTGCCCCCCGGTCACATGTGGATCCATCAAAGAAGAGCGTCCAAGGTACAATCTCCAAAGTCTCTACTGTACCACAATGTTGGGTCACAAAATCAGCCATAATCTGTCCCTTAACCGCTTTAGCCGATTCGTAACGTAGATCGAATTCTGACAGTGCCAAAATCCACTTACCGATCCTGTCACTCATGACCAGCATAGATAGCATGTATCGGACCACATCATCTTTGCAAATAACAGTGCATTCGGCCGATAGCAAATAGTGCCTTAACTTGATACAAGAGAAATACAAGCACAAGCATAATTTCTCAATAGCCGAATACCTGGTCTCAGCATCAATCAACCTCCTGCTTAAGTAATAAATCACACGCTCTTTCCCTTCAAACTCTTGAATTAAAGCCGAACCGATGACCATCCCATTGGTAGACAAATACAATCTGAAGGGCTTCCCTTGCTGAGGTGGAATTAAAACTGGAGGATTCACTAAATAATTCTTGATTTCATCCAGAGCCAACTGTTGTTCTTTCCCCCAAACAAACTCTTGATCGGCCTTTAACTTAAGAAGAGGGCTGAAAGCACGAATTTTACCAGACAAATTAGATATAAATCTTCTGATAAAATTTACTTTGCCGATCAAGGACTGGAGCTCGGTCTTGTTGGTAGGGGCCACTATTTTGTTGATGGCATCAATAGATCTTCGACTAATTTCAATCCCCCTTTGATGCACCATAAAACCAAGAAACTGTCCTGCCGATACACCAAATGCACACTTATTGGGATTCATTTTCAAACCATGCTTCCTTGTGCATTCCAACACCTTTCGTAGATCGGCAAGATGCTTTGTGAAGTCTCCAGACTTAACCACCACATCATTAATATAAATCTCCACCAGCTTGCCGATGAACTCATGAAATTTAAAATTCATGGCCCTCTGATAAGTAGCACCAGCATTCTTCAAGCCAAAGGTCATGACTATCCATTCAAACAACCCAACATGACCAGGACATCTAAATGCAGTCTTTGGAATATCCTCTTCAGCCATGAATATTTGATTGTACCTTGTATTGCCATCCATAAAACTGATAATCCGATGTCCAGCCGCAGCATCAACTAGCAGATCGGCAACTAGCATCGGGTAGCCATCCATCGGTGTAGCCTTGTTAAGATTTCTGAAATCAATGCAGACCCGAAGCTTTCCATTTTTCTTGTAGACTGGAACCACATTGGAAATCCACTCGGCATACCGACACCACCGAATAAATTTAGCTTCAATGAGTTTGGTTATTTCGGCCTTAATATCAGGAAGAATATTTGGATTACATCGGCGAGCTGGCTGTTGATGTGGCCGAAATCCAGACTTGATAGGCAACCGATGTTCAACAATCGATCGGTCCAAACCAGACATCTCAGTATAATCCCAAGCAAAGCAATCTTTATATTCCTTTAACAAATTAGTCAACTGCTGCTTACACTCAAAATTTAATTTAGCACTAATAAAAGTAGGCCTAGGTTTATCACCACTACCTATATCTATTTCTACCAAATCATCGGCCGATATGAATCCCTGGCCTAACTTTCCGTCATCGGCGAACCTATCCATCAAAAACCTTCATCAGAACCGACTGCTTGGATCGGTGGAATTTTATAATCGACAACCTTGAGAAAATATTTCTCCCAAGCTTCTCCTGAAATACACCTAGTTCTCTCATAGGTGTCTGCCTCTGCCGATGCAATAACATAGGAAGAATCCCCTGGGACAATCTCAATCTTGTCACCTACCCACTGGACCAAGCATTGGTGCATTGTAGACGGGATGCAACAATTGGCATGAATCCAATCTCTTCCCAACAGTAAGTTATAAGCACCCTTTCCACTGATCACAAAGAAGGTCGTCGGCAAGGTTTTGCTACCGATGGTCAACTCAACACAGATAGCCCCCTTAACCGGAGACACATTCCCTTCAAAGTCTTTGAGCATCATATCGGTCTTGGTTAAATCTTGATCTCCTTTCCCAATCTTCCGATACACTGCGTATGGCATGATATTGATAGCAGCTCCACCATCAATCAAAATCTTGGTCATTGGCTGACCATCCACTCTTCCTTTGACAAATAGAGCCTTAAGATGTTGCCTTTCATCATCGGCAGGCTTTTCAAAGATAGCCATCATCGGATCCAGAGCCAGCTGAGCTATCTGGTTGGAAAACTCTAACTCATCATCACTGGACGGCGCAAGGAATTCCATCGGCAACGTAAATACCATGTTGACACTTGCCGATGGACCTTTTCCCTTGGGATCTGATTGTTGCTGATCTCCAGACTGATCAACGTTCTCGCCCTTGCTTAACTCCTCTCGCCTCTCGTGCTGCAACCTTCTCTTCTGCGTCCTAGTCAACCCCTCTGGACACCATGGAGGAAGTTGCTGCTACCTTACCGATGGACGATGATTTTCCCTTGACTCCATCCGATAAGTATTGGCGTCTCTGCAGAAAATGAACTCATCGGGAACCCGCGCATTAGCCATCTCTTCGAGTTCTTCCTGGTTCCTAGGAAAATATCCAACACGATCGCCGAGCTTGTCGTGCACACTGAGACTGCCCCCCAGCCGATCATGAACAGATGCTCTTCCCCTAATCGGTCCATTGAATCGGCGATCATTATCGTGATAACGCCGATCGGATCTGTCATACCGATCATAACCATTACACTCAGGACAATCTCTGACAGTGGGAAGCTTGATATTCTCCTCCCAGCAATGGATGAAGAACGGGCAATTCCAGTGATCCCTATGCCGATTTCACTCCTGTCGGCGTCTTTCTTCTTCTCGACGATAGTCCTCTTGCTGGCGCCGATACCGATCCTCACGTTGCTGCCAAGTCTCCCGCGGCCTTCTGTGAGTTATCACAATACCAGATCGGGGAGGCCTTCCTGAATTAGCCCCTTCCTGGATCAAGCCTTTTCCCTTGGCATCGGCAGTAGTGATCTGATGCTGAGGATCCACCGATGCACTCCTTTCAGCTGCTTCCGATGTTAAGACCTTGGCTTTTCCCTTGGCATCTAGCATGTTTGTTGGAAAAGGATGTTGATCAATCTTCATCGGCTTCTGAGCTTTAGAGCTGTCGAATTTGATCCTTCCAGACTCTATAGCCAATTGCAGCTGTTGTCTAAAGACTTTGCATTCATTAGTGCCATGAGAAGTTGCATTGTTCCACTTGCAATATTTCATCCTTTTCAATTCTTCAGCCGATGGGATCACATGATTGGGTGACAACTTGATTTGACCCTCTTGAAGTAGAAAGTCAAATATCCTATCGGCCTTAGTGATGTCAAACGCGAATTTCTCTAGCTCTTTATGTCCAAAAGGACAAGACATCGGCTTTTTATTTTTCACCCATTCTGCCAAGCCAATGACTGGTTCTTCATTAGAATCCGAGCTTGCCGCTTCATCCACAAATGACACCTTTTTGTTCCATGCTCTCTTGGGCTCGAAAGGCTTGATATCTTGATCAGAAATTCTCTGCACCAAATGACTTAAGCTTTCAAACTCCTGAGATGCATACTTGTCCCTTATGTGTGGCAATAAACCCTGGAAAGCCACATCGGCTAGCTGCCGATCATCCAGAACCAGGCTATAGCATTTGTTCTTGACTTCCCGTATCCTCTGCACAAAACTTTCAACCAATTCATCATTGCGTTGCCTTAATTTGACCAAATCGGTGATCTTCTTCTCATGGACACCAGAAAAGAAGTATTTGTGGAATTGCTTCTCTAGATCGGCCCAAGTAACCACTGAGTTGGGAGGTAATGATATAAACCAAGTAAAAGCCGATCCAGATAATGATGATGAGAATAAGCGAACCCTTAACTCGTCCCTATTAGCAGCTTCTCCGCATTGGATGATGAACCTGTTGACATGCTCCATGGTCGACGTATCATCTTGCCCAGAAAACTTGGTAAAATCTGGCACTTTGTACCGATTTGGAAGCAGGATTAAATCATATGCGGGAGGATACGGTGTCCGATAAGAGTAAGTGTTGACTTTGGGTTTTATCCCAAATTGATCTCTCATTACTTCAGCAATCTTATCGGCCCAATAGGCATCGGCATCTTGCCAATGAGGCGGTTGCGGATCCGGCATCTGCTGGTAAGCTTCCACGTGTCTGTGCAGCACACGTTCTGTATGGAACATTGGATTAATCATTTGGCCACCTATCTGCTGACCACCAAACTGTTGCCCGCCGATCTATTGTCCGCCGATCTGCTGTCCACCGATCTGCTGTCCGCCGATCTGCCGCCCAAGATTCATTGGCTGGTTGGGTAATCTCTGATTCTAGAATCTGGGGTAGATCTGGCCTTGCTGAAACCCTGTAGCCTGATGATTCTGTTGGGGCGTTTGCGGAAAGACTTGCTGCCCAAGCCATCCACTATCAGCATTGATCGGCATAGATCCTGCCGATGTCTGGTAATTGGGCATCATCATTGAATTAACATACCCTGGCTAAGTCATAAATCTCTGTTGCGTCGGCATTGAATCTGCCGATGCATTAGGCATCTGGAATGTTGGAGCTTGAGAATTCCCAGTATAAGGCCTGGCAGTAGTAGTTGTAGTATACTGGGGACTCTAGTTCATCGGCATATTTGGAGGTGCCGATGCCGTAGGAGCCTTGCCTCTCACGTCAGCTGCCTGAGATGTGCCAGGTGCCTTCAGCGAGTATTCCGGGGGCATACCATAACCCCACCAATTAGGAGGGACAGATCCCGACATTACCGATGCCAATAGATCTGTAGTAAACTTGATCGACTCATCTGATGTTGATGGATTGAACGACATCGGCGTGGATTGCGCATTAGAGACTCCTAGCGTGCTTGGGGCGTAGTAGCCTCTGTGCCTGCAGCAGCCGTGGTAGCCGATGGAGCCGTAACCACTGGCGATCCTGGTTGATGATAAGCAGGGCCCGTATAATTTGGTGGCAATTGTTCTTCTTTGAAAGTTCTAGCCACGGCGTTGAAAACCGTATTGGACAGCACACCAGCTTGATTGATCAAGGCACGGTTGATAGCATTATCAACCATGTCTTGGAGTTTACCAGGATTGGCGTCAAAAGTAACCTGCCGAGGGGCCGGCAGTGCTTCTTTCTGGATTACTTCGCCGCTCCTGTTGATGCTGAAGGACTTCAAACATTGCTACTTGTAATCCTCCATGGCTTTTGCAATAACTTGCTTCTGCTCATCCTTGAGATTGGCTTTCGTCACAGGGATGACGTTCTCTTGATCGAATTCGGTAGTCGACATGCCGATCTTGATCTTGAATCTTGTCCCACCGGGCGTTCCAAAAGATGTGTTGATGCAAAAGCTGATCTGCAAACACAAAGGGCTAATACCCGATTCAAACGTTAAGGCATGCCAGCCGATTTGACCTTACTATCGGTAAAGGTGATAACTCGAATACTTTGGTCCCGACAACAGTGATGCGCCCGGATGCCACGGCCAAGAGGTATTCACGCGGAACTTGAGAATACGCCGAGCTTAAGTCGACGAACTCCTAAGAACTCGTAATAAAAGGAAAATACGACGAAGTCGTCGAAAAAGTAGATGCTGGAATATGAGTAAAAACGTGTATTTGATTGATTGATAGATTATATCGATTACAAGGCCCTAGGGTCCACATTTATACCCTGCTCAAAGAGCTACAACCAGACACGACTAGAACTCGAATTCCAAATTTAACAGAATCTGTGTACAAAACAATTTAAACAACTAAGAAAAACATAAAACTATCCTGCCGTGACAAGCTGGGACACCACCACGGACCAAGTAGTTGTCGTGACAAGCTGAGACACCACCACGGACCAAGTGGCAACCTCCAAGTCTTTCTTCCACGTCATCGGCAGACTCCCCATCGGCAACGATCAATACTGGCCATCGGCATCACCACCCACGGACTTAGCCACATTCAATCCTTATCGGCAACTCTCCTGCAGACCAGTCACTATTACCCTTTCTTGCCGATCTACATCCTACCGATCCTGGGTAAGTGTCTAAAAACGGTGTCAACAGCTGTTAAAAAAAGGAAAAAGTCTACCTACCCGAAACTATTTAAAGTAGACTACTTCATCTCCCGAACTATAAAACTGGATATTTTACCCTCTGAATATTCAAAACCGGTCAACTAATCCCTTGAGTGGTTTTGGAGGGTGGTTTTGTCTTTTTCTTTTTTATTTATTTTCACTGAATATTTTAAAAACCATAATAAATCATAAAAAAATCATAAAATGAAGAATTCAATTTTATTGGACTGTTGATGAGTAGATCTACACAGTGAATATATAATATAATATATTTTAGTACAATGTTTTTGCTGTCGATTTAAATCTATGTTTTTCTATAATTAATAAGAATAATTCATACGTGTAGTTCATATGGTTCAATTATAGTAAAATTTTAATGGTGAGCTCATTATTGTATGCTTGAACTATGATAAATGTTTCGTACCCATTGGATCATGTATAACTTAGTTATAAATTTATTTAGCTTTATTCTTATTAAATATATGCTTTATCTATAAGTAAGTTATACGTGATCCAATGAGTATGAAAATTTTACCATAGTTGAAGCATACAATAACGAGCCCACCATAAAAACTTTACCACAATTGGACCATAGAAACTACATATATGAATTATTCAAATTATTTACAGAAAAACATAGATTTAAATCTATAACAAAAACTTTGTACTAAAGTATACCATATTATATATTTACTGTGTAGATCTACTCATCAAGAGTCCAACAAATTGAATTTTTCATTTTATGTTTTTTCTATGATTTATTATGATTTTTTAAAGATTTAGCGGAAATAAATAAAAAAAGACAAAACCACTCTCTAAAACCACTCGAGAGGGTTTGAGCGGTTTTGAAATTTTAGGGGTGAAATATCTGATTTTATAGTTTAGAGATGAAATAGTTCACCCTAGATAGTTTGTGGGGTTATATAGATTTTTTCTTTTTTAAAAAAGGCAAATTTGACCGTAGACTGTTGGACGCCTATCTCTAGTCTCTAGACTCTCTACTCAATCTCACCCCTCAAAATCCCCCACCAAATCTGAACCTCCAATTTTTTGGCCATGTCGTCGTCTTCGCCTTCCCTCCTCTCATCGCGGCTCCCCTCCCCCGCCGCCACCCTCTTCACAAAGAAGCCGGCTTCCCTGCGCTCCGTTTCCTCTGCGACGGCGAGGCACGGGGTTCGGTTAGTGGTAGCCGCGGCGTCGGCGGCCGCAGCGGCACCGGTGTCCGCCGCGCAGGTAAGACCGTCGGCAGCGGAGGTAGCGCGGACGGTCGTGGAGCTTGCCGCGTCTGGGACGCTCTCCGTGGTGGGCCCCGACGGCTGGCCTCTCGGCGTCGGCGCGCGCTTCGTCACGGATGCTGCCGGTGCCCCCGCGCTCTGTCTGGCTGCCGCGGGGGTCGCCGCGCCCGATGCGCCGTCCAGCTTCCACGTCGAGGTGAGGCGACGATGTTCGGCTGCTCATAAAGATTGGGTTTTTAGGGTTTCTATAAGATACAATTCCTGTGCTAAGGTAGTGTCAAGCCCGGAAAAGATTCAGTTTCCCTTTCCATCTGATCTGGCGTTCCGTGTTGAGCCGACGATGCGAAATGCTCACAGATTTTAGAGTTGTATGAAATAGCTTGCATTTCAGTATGCAGTCCACCACAATAGAAGGTTGCCTAACTATGTGATATGGGAATTAAATTTAAGTTCTAACTGTTACATTATTTGTAATTTTTTTTATGTTGGATAAATTACTTAGTAAGGGTGTTAAGAAAATCATGCAAAGAATGGAACTTTGCAACTTATTTATTATTTATTGTTTGACTTTGCAAAACATGTTTCATTGAGAAGGGGTTTTTTTTACAAGGATTAAGAAGGTTGATTAGTGTTATATAATGGAACTACTTTGCCTCATGCTTCTCTTTTGTATGAAACTAGGAGGATTCCCGCGCGTTGCCATGGGTATGAAGAAGGAATATAAATAGGTTAGAATGTGTATTGCCTAGTTGGACAACTTGCATGTTCATAGAAATAGGTGACTTACCAATGTGGATATTACAATTGAATGAGCTAGTGGATTTTAATTGCGTGTGATAGTGGATTGGCTAGTTGGATAGCTTGCATGTTGAGAGAAATAGGTAGTGGGGTTTTGCTTTATAAGAGTACAAGATAGGTGTCTTCACTGGTAGCAGTGTGGTTCTTTTATTTATATAATATGCTTACCATTCCTTTTTACCTTTCGGTGGCTGCAGTTTCGACAGAGTGGGGCTAGGACACCACAATGTACTATGCTTGGTGCCTTAACTAAGCCTAGTGACATGTCTGTATTGAAGGTAAAATTATTAGTGTGTTGCATTTTGCTAAATACATGAATTTTGTTGTGAATTAGCCAATGTCTATAATGGCAGTCTGTCCACAGTCCACCCTAGGCATGTCCTAATATACGATATTGTAAATGAACTATCTTTTTCCATAATTTTTTCTTTGACTCATTCTTAGGCTCTAAGCCATCATTGCTTCCCATGCTTGAGCGTAGTTTTGTTTTTATTTTTTTAACCAAAGCACTTGAGCATGGTTGGACCAATATTTTGTATTGTGCCTTGTAATTATGCAGAAGCTTTCTACTAGGTGGCAAAAGAAATTTGGGGAAGAGATTGATCAAGATCTTTTGTATTTAATATCTGTTGATCGGATCTTGCACATGGAAGATTTTAATGAGGTAGAACATACACTTTTATTCAATTTTTTTAGTCTCTTTAAATTGTTTTTTTTGTTTTTCATATCATAAATAAGTAAAACTCAGAGCTCTTATTCTAGTACTCCTACTGGAGTAGATTGTTTATCATTTGACTATGAAATCACTTGGTTTTTCCATTTTCTGAAGGAAAGAAACCTAATTTTCTTCATTTACAATAGTTATATGTGCTCTCATTTCCCAACACTCGTGGACATAATGAGCAGGTAGAAATTGCACTGAGTTATCCATGGACCGAGTTTCAATTGTTGCTGTTTAGTTAGCCACCCGAAGGCCCTAGGCCCACCTAGCACCCAATGGGCTTATTTGGCCGAATTTGTCACAATTTATTATTTACAACAATTCCTGAAAATGTTTTCCAGACAACATAACATCTTGTAATTAACCAATAGTAAGTGCATATTACTTCGGCAATATTATATTAAAAGATTAAAAGAGGGGATTAGAATCATAAAAATATTTTATATTTGTCGAATGAGCAACAGCAATGGATGGTCATGATCTTCCTAATTTGCCAAATTGAAACATTATAAGTAGTATGGATTACTCAAATGTTCTCTTGACCCTTGGAGATAATGCAAGTCAAAGGACCTGGCACTTGTTATTTTTCTCTCCAATATGCTGCAATAAAATGCTTCCACACTTTACTTCTACTCCCTATTAGCACTTAGGATTGTTTGGCACTAAAGGTTCGCTAAACTATGCAATTCTGCTGCCTGCTGATTTATTCTGTCCATTCAGGATGGCATGTGGGTAGTTCCATCAGAGTACACAAGTGCAGAACCTGATCCTCTACGCAATTTTGCTGAAAACATTGTGGAGGAATTTAACAGCAAAAATGCTGAAGACGTCCATAGGATATACAACATATATGTCGAATCAGATTTACAGGTACTGATCTCATTAAATTTCCTACCGCTTTATTTCTTGCAAGATGCCTATCGTGAAACCAGTGAAAGCTCTCTGCTTCTTGATAGATATCTTATGGTGAAACAATGAAGTTCATTTTTGTTGGTCTTTGTATTACTTATGAACTATATATAATCAAATTACACCTCATTTTGGGTAAAATATTGCAATAGCGGGTTGAAAGTAGATAATTTCGTGTGGTTTTCCCCCATAGAATAGATACCAAGGAATGGAAGTGCCTGTTTGTACTTTTTCAATCTGAAGGTTGAATGACTGGCTATTATCGACAGCTCAAAAATAATCCCTGATGCTCTCTTATGAGAATTTTATTTCAAGACATGTTTTTGATAGAGGGGATCAGGATCCAAAATTCCAAATCCTTGGCATTTGGTTCAATTTGAACAAAGTACAAAAAAATACCTAGAGCACCTCTGCTTTTCCAAACAGAGTAGGTGTCTAGTTCAGCTTTGCCTCTCGGGAATTCATATTGTCCTGTGGTGACAGGTGGCAGATGTGAAGATCATATGGGTTGACAGGTTAGGTTTCGACTTTCATGTTCATTCTGGGGAAGGTGTCTTTGCTGTTCGGATCCCTTTTTCACGGGAGGTCACTGATGAGAAGGGGGTAAAATCATCATTCAACATGATGTCTCATCATGCCTGGGAGGTGGAAAAGAGCTATGCCAGTCCAGAGTTTGAGAAAGTACAGTTCTTGAAGAAGGTCAGATAGCAGTGCGAATTCTATTTCTGTGGTCCATTATTTTTTGTTATTCAGAGGAGTATAGTGCGGAGTTTTGGTTCCTCTTAACATGTATTGTTTGTCTTATATATTGGTCATCATTTTTTGTACCAAATACATTTGATGCAATTGACATCATGAATTATGTGATAGAAATTTATTTGAGAAGAGCAATGAATTTTGACTGTAAGAATAACTCTGGACCGTGAGATGGGAAGTAAATTAGATCTCACATGAAAACCGTGCTCTCTGGTAAGGTTATTACTATTTGGTCATGTGTACTTCTGAATGTAAAGCTTGGTTTTAGCATGTAAAATGCCTGGAGAATTCACATGATAGCAGCTGAAGCATCTGGTAAGCATTCAATTGGTATTCTCATGTATTAGAAAATCATATGGTTATCCATAGAGTGTAAAACTTCAATGTAGCTGTCTAGTCATGAATTTTTTAGCGTCTGACAATTGTACATTGCAGCATATGCTGCATGATGTAAATTCAATACATGATATATAACCAATTGTTCAGTTAGCAAAATAAGCGATTGCTACAGGGAAAAAAAGAAGGGGTCTTCCCAGTATGGGCATATGCCTGTGTCCAGTTGGCATTACTACGCCCGATCTGAGTCATGTTTGTGTTTTAGATAGTGCTGAAGATCTCTTACCTTGTGATTTCCTGCATGTGCAAGGAACATGCTGGTAAGAGCTTGCAGGACATGATTGGAGGGAGCCAGTGAGGTCAATGGGTTTTCATGTGGGAGGAATTCTAACCATCTGACTCCTATATGGGCATCCCATCTGAGGTCTTGTTTAGTTCACCCTGAAAACCAAAATCTTTTTAAGATTCTTCGTCACATCGAATCTTACGCCGCATGTATAGAGTATTAAATATAGACAAAAATAAAAACTAATTGCACAGTTTATCTGTAAATCACGAGATGAATCTTTTAAGCCTAGTTACTTCATGATTGGATAATGTTTATCAAATAAAAACGAAAGTGCTACAGTTCCGAAAACTTTTCAGTTTTGGGAAACAAGGCCTGACTCCTATATGGGCACAAGAAGCATGCTGCGTAAACCTTTTTTTGGTTTGTTTTTCAAATTACAAGGAGGGGAGCTACCTACGGTGCTCCCATTGAAAGTTTGCTATGGCCTTGTTTAGTTCCGAAAATATTTCGGATTTCGGTACTGTAGCACTTTCGTTTGTTTGTGACAAATATTATCCAATTATGGACTAACTAGAATTAAAAGATTTATCTCGCGATTTCCAGCTAAACTGTGTAATTAGTTTTTGCTTTCGTTTATATTTAATGCTTCATGCATGTGCCGCAAGATTCGATGTGACGGGGAATCTTGAAAACTTTTTGCTTTTTGGGGTGAACTAAGGCCTTGTTTAGTTCGCAAAAATTTTCAAGATTCCTCGTCACATCTAATCTTTGGTCGCATGCATGGAGCTTTAAATATAGACGAAAATAAAAACTAATTGCACAATTTACCTATAATTTGTGAGATGAATCTTTTGAGTCTAGTTACTTTATGATTGGACAATATTTATCAAATAAAAACGAAAATACTACAGTAGCCAAAAACCTAAAATTTTGCCAACTAAACAAGGCCTATGCCCTAAACTCGAAGGTGCACATGCCATGAGTACTACTAGCTATGTACTCGTGAGCAGAATTTTCTATGCCATGAAATTTCTATAGCAGATCTATGCTTCATGCATGTGCCGCAAGATTCGATGTGACGGGGAATCTTGAAAACTTTTTGCTTTTTGGGGTGAACTAAGGCCTTGTTTAGTTCGCAAAAATTTTCAAGATTCCTCGTCACATCTAATCTTTGGTCGCATGCATGGAGCTTTAAATATAGACGAAAATAAAAACTAATTGCATAATTTACCTATAATTTGTGAGATGAATCTTTTGAGTCTAGTTACTTTATGATTGGACAATATTTATCAAATAAAAACGAAAATACTACAGTAGCCAAAAATCTAAAATTTTGCCAACTAAACAAGGCCTATGCCCTAAACTCGAAGGTGCACATGCCATGAGTACTACTAGCTATGTACTCGTGAGCAGAATTTTCTATGCCATGAAATTTCTATAGCAGATTTTTTTTTTTGACAATTATAGCAGATCGACGAAGCCTTGCCTTTTCATGCCCAAAGTTTTGCCTGAATTTTTTTTGTTCATTCTTTAACTCTCGGAGTAAAAGTTGGAAACTAGCTGTTCAGCACACGTAAAAAGGGTGCAGAAATGTCATCAAAGTGATCTGAATCTGATTGGCGAAATACAGGTCGGAGCTGAGCGTGTTCCGTTCTGGACTCTCATCGTCCTAGCTGATAGCGACTCATGATGGATTAGTAGTGGAATCATGTTCATCCTTTGCACACGGGAAACTGGACAACTATCGTTTATACGGTATTAACACCGGGCGACTTATTTTGACAGTCTCTGAAAACGACATGCTATGCTTTTCATGGTCCGTCGAATCGCATTCTTTCCTGTTGCCGTGCCGGTAGCGGTAGTCAGTCGTCAGGCGTATTCGCACCGTGAACGTGAAGAAGAATCAAAGGTATACCTTAGAAAAATTTCCCCCCTGATTTCGCCGTGCTTTTTCGAAAGTGATTTGAGTTGATACATGATCGTGCCGTTGTATTTGGTGTGACTAGAAACTGCTAGCCAGCAGCTTTCTTTACTGCCCTGCCTAAATCCACAGCTCCATCAATCCATGGTATGACTCATCATCCGCAACATGCAGGGTAGTATCTGCTGTGGTAATTGCATTAGCTGCCCCATTTCTTTTCAGTGTTTAGCTCATAACTACACTATCTGCATACAAATGGACGATTTTGCGGTATACTCGTTCCAATATTCGGAGATTCCAATTTGCGAGATGTGTAGATGAAATCTGTGTACGCAGAATGGCACAGGGAAATCCGGAAATGCAATCTGTAATTCGTCAATTCACATGCTATATTCTGCTTCTACCTTTTCACCAATTAATTACCCAAACAGTAATACTACTGAAAATCAGTGCCAGATACAATCGTTGAAAGAATTTTCCATCCACAAGAAAAAGAAAATGATTTTGGTCAGATGTTGTTGGCTTCGTCCTCCCCACTGGGCAGCTTGATGTACCGATGGCCCGCCATGATCTCCTCCACTTCCTCCACGCTCTCCCTGCACTCGAAGTAGTAGGCGGTGACGGCGGCGACGGAGAACACCTCCACGGCGCCGAGCAGCAGCACGTAGGCGACGCCCGCGGCCACCCCGGCGGCGGCGCTGCGTGGCCACCATCTGACCGCGAGCGTGTACACGGGCGACACCGCGGCGCTGAGCGCGCACGTGGCGACCACGTACACCACGGCCTGCGCGCCGCGGCCTCGCATCAGGCGCCACGCGCGCGACACCGCGCCGGCGCCCCGCCGCCCGGGCTCCGCCGCGGACACGGCCACGGCCACGTCGCAGACGACGGTGAGGTAGACGAGGAAGAGCGCGGCCAGGAGCGCCAGCAGCGCGTCGAGGAAGAGGAGCAGGAGGGAGTAGTCGAGGAGGATGACCGCGAGCACGGCCAGGGCGAGGATGGCGGCGGCGCACGCCAGCTCCAGGACGTACCCGAACGCGACGGTCAGTATGGGTCCCCAGACGTTGCCCCTCGCCGCGCCGAGCGCGGCCCCCACGGCGGCGCGCCGGTCGGTGGAGGAGTAGGCGGCGACTGCGGCGAAGACGGTGGCGATCTTGATGGCGGACCCGGCCACCACGGCGCCGAGGAGGCAGGCTCCGACGGCGAGCAGGAGGCGCTTGAGGTCGGACTGGAGGGCCCGGACGAGGTCCCGGTACGCGGCGGTGGCCGGGTCCACGCGGCTGATGGCGTCCGCGTCGAGAAGCACCGCGGCGGCCAGCGGCTGCACGGAGAGGGCGTTGCCGAGGAGCAGCGCCGCGGCGAGCGCGGCCGTGAGGACCAGCAGCGGGAAGAAGAGCGCGGCGTTCCGGACCGGGAGGACGGCGCCGTGCTTCAGGAACGTCAAGAAGCCCGGCGGCGAGGGCGGCTGCTGGCTCGTGGTGGCGGCGGCGGCGGCGGCTGGGGGATCCATGGCCATGGCTGGTCCTGGTCGGTCGGCCGGTCTGAAGAGAAAGGGGATCGGAGCGAGGAGAAAGGGGGGCAGAGGCCGGCTGGCTGGCGGCTAGTCGTTAGCGCGTGGTGGAAGGGAGCAGGACAATGGATGGATTGGTGAGGCTTTTGTAAGGGAGACGGCGGCTGAGGGTCAGGGAATTGGACCTTTTTGACTGGGTGCGGAGTGGAGAAGAGGGAAGCCGGGGAATAAGCGCATGTTGGAGACGACATGGAAGGAAGGTTCTTTACATGGGATTGGACGGCAACATGGATGTCTTCTGATCCGGCGAGTGGGGCACATGTTTGTCTTCTCCGTCTCCGTGGATGCGATGCAACTACCGGCTGCGGAGAAAAATATGCGCCCAAGTACTTGTAGATCCCACAAGTTCCCCCTAATTGATTGTGAGTTTGTGACGCGAGATTTAACAGTACAAACCAATGCTTGGTCCATGCTTTGCTAACGAACTTGTGGAATTCAATAAGGCACGATAGCAAAACAGAACTTGCAGGGCAGCTTGCTCACCTATTTAGCAATATTTTCCTCTCACAACAAACAAGCGAACAATACTTTCAGCCGTAACTTATGAGCTAAATGAACAGGCCGGAGAGTTTTATTTCTACCTTCCCTCGTACATTTGCAAGAGAAGCATAATTTGGAGAGTGGGTGAGCATTTCTAGTAGGTTGCATTAGAGATTAATCGAGTCGTGCTAGGTGATTGCTTTGCAAGTGGATTTGCTTCATACTCTTAGATATTACCACCTTCTAGCTGGTTTAGAGATTAGCTCCATAGAAGCACAAGGAGTTTCTATGGGTTTCTTGTGCTCATTCCCACCGGTGGAAGGGAAAAGACAATTTTATTAGTACGTACAAGGTGTGTGTGGAGTGGTTCTTTGGTTCTACCGGCTTAGAGATTAAGCGTTCGGGTAATGATGCAAGCTTGCAGGATTGTAAGGCTTGATGGATGAAAGAGGAATATTTAACCCACCTCACCGTGGATTAAGGGTGCACCGAGTCCACAAAAAAATTCGGTGTCTCTAAATATTTGGTACTAATGTATAAGGGCACTCACAATGCAAGACTTTTTTTTTTGCGAACGCGCAATGCAAGACTCTATTACAGAGTCTAAGACAATTGATTACATATTATTTATGGTATTTTGCTGATGTGGCAGCATATTTATTGAAGAAAGAGGTAGAAAAAAATAAGACTTCAAATCTTATTTAGACTCTAAGTCCACATTGTTCGAGGTAATGAATAACTTTAGACTCTGCATTGTGATGCTCTAAGGGTGGCGTTGCATCATCATTTAAGATGGCAGTGGACATCGCCACAGGCCAAAGCTGAGCGATGAAAGTAACGACAAAACAAATAATTATAAAATAAATAACGATATCGTGCAATACTTTCAGATAAAATATATAATGATATATTTTATGCGTTTACAAAATTCTCTACTGAGCATCACCCATGGAATAAATTTTGTACTAAAACAAGATCACCCCACTATTTATGTGAGTGAATCATGGCCGATTGTGAGATCTATCTATCCAATGCTCAAAATCACACTATATTTTGTATCTTCTACATGAAGCTCTTCCTGACACCCTTATTGTCTATCACTTTTCTTGATGAGATTTTTAGCCATTCTTAACTTCTAGATGGCCTTGCTATCCTAGGACACCTCAATGTGCATTTCTCCAATGGGTCTTTCAGGATGCGTTTTTTAGATATTTGGGCGAAGAATGAACATTGAATCTGACTGTATCACTTAGACCTCTTTCCACTTTGTATCTATTTCTAGATTGTTTGTGGGCTCGAGCTATCTAGCCTATGTTGGCCTAGTTGTGTTTCCTTAAGTTTTCTTTAGTAAAAAAAACTTAAGAAAACTTGTCTCAAAAAACTTAAGGAAACTCAAGAAAGCTTAAGGAAACGATCCTAAAGAAAACTTAAGGAAATGAGACAAGGTTATTTTGACTAAAGAAAACTTAAGGAAACGAGACAAGGTGATCCTAGTTGTGTTTTTTGTGATTGTATTGAAACTATATTCCATTTATTCTTTCAGGGTCCAGTGGTTCCAAAAGAGATAATTGCTATTATAGCGCCTCTAACATACCTATGAGTTTACAATAATGTTGGCAGTGGTGTGAAATTTAGCTTCCATTTGGTAAAAAATATCACCCTTGGGGTGTTGCAGCCATTTGTTGGGCAATTTAGAAGAGGAGGAATAAAGAATGTTTTGAGAAAAAGCTTATCAATAATCCCCTTGAGATAACTTGTCATGCATGTGCGCTTATGATTTATTAGTCAGGACTTTATGCAGAAATGGATCTGATATTTTGGCTGCCCACACTGGCAAGTGAACATGATACTACTTCAAGATGGTGAATCGTTTGAGCAGGAAGAAGATTCAACTTGAGCAAGGAATGACAAGATATATCCGTGATGGGAGGCGTAGTTAGATTTTGGTTGTTGTAGCTTGGCTTCTGCTAGCCTTTTGATATTTGCTTTCTCTTCTGCTATCGTCGTTTGGCCGGTTTAGGCTTCTACTAACTTTTTTTTAACTCCTATCATATTAAATATTTGAACACATACATGATACATGAAGTACTAAATCTATACTATTTACAAAACTAAAAACATAGTTATATAGAATAATTTGTGAGACTAATCTTTTGAGCTTAATTAGTCTTCAAGATGGTGAATCGTCTAAGCGGGAAGAAGATTCAACTTGAGCAAGGAATGACAAGATATGTCCGTGATGGGAGGCGTAGTTAGATTCTGGTTGCTGTAGCTTGGCATTCTAATGGGGATAGTAGCACCACTGGCTTTAAGGTATATTCATTGTTAGATTAATTAACACCATTGGCATTCTAATGGGGATAGTAAAAACCATCAATGCATTTTTTGGTAACGTCTGCAGAAAATAACCAAAACTATCCACTCACTGAAACATGGCATATACTTAAGACAAATAGTGTGGTACATTCGCATTATTTTTCATCTTTTGACATTACATGGTTGATGAGACTACTTTAGTATCCGCCACACCAGATGAGAACATGTCTAATAAAACAATGATAGATTGAAAAGGTTCCGTCCTCATCCAGAATATGAAAGGAGCATTGCTCACGCCACAACAAACACGCACTAAACATTTCCTTTAACTTAAACAAATACAGAAATCTCTATAGCAGTTTTTTCATAGTACATAAACAGAACCATATTAAAATGATGACCACATAAGTATAGTAAATTTCAGCAATGGAAATATCTACTTATGGAGAGTCATAATATTTTCTGACAAGCAGATAGAAAATTCAAAATGTTGGCACTAGTTCCAACATCAATTGAAATTTCAGTTAATAAAATCCATATATGAAGGATGATTCTTAAAAATAATGTAAACTGCAGTAGCAGCACAAATGTCTAGCTAGACCAGTATATTACTAGGCAAAACCAGGAGTGTTCCTTTTCTTTCTGTTCAAATTTCTAATTAACTATATGCAACATAAACACTTCTCTAATATGAATATGAAATTTATGACGTGTACTGTGTGTGGTTCTAGGACCTGTGTGTCTGGGAAACATATTTGATGACTCTGAAAAAATAATCTAATCCATAAAAGGTGGCAGGCCCCATTCGCTAGGATTGAATTCCAATAGTGAAGTGAGAACTTGGTCAGCTCCTTTGTGATGTGAAACATCTAGCCTTGAATCTGGGACCATCACCACGTGCCTACAAAAAGATAAAAAAAAAATGTAAGTTTGCTATCAAAGGGTGCCAAAAAAACCAATACAAAAATCGCTTACATTCCTGAAGTTTTGGCTGCTGCCACACCCAATGGTGCATCTTCAAATACCAAGCAATTACTGGGTTCTACATTACCCTGAAGATAATGCGATGGCATCAGGGGAGAAAGGATGCAGCATTCTAACAAGTAGTAGCAATTAATTTTGTTCCTATATGCATGGTCGTTCCAATACCTCAAATCTCCTCATAGCAGCAAGGAAAATATCAGGAGATGGCTTCCCCGCCTTCACTTCTGGATCATCCCCTGTGACAATATGATGCATCAGGGAAAATATGTCCTGGTGGTTTTGTGTCTTTAATGCAAAGTGATGTTTATGGGTTCTGTAAAGGCACAGCAAACAAGATCACTCATGGGATTCTAACTTGTTAAGTAAAAAGCAGTATGAGCATTCAAGAAAGGACTGTTGAAAATTAAGACTAGATGGATCATAAGATGCCAGGAAATTACCCAGTTGCAACAGCTATAGGTATTCCATTTGTATGGAGAAGATGGATCAAGCGTTCCACACCTGCAGGAAACAATTCATCTATCAGGCAGTGTAAACAACCTATATAAGTACATATCTAATTCACCATGCTACACACTAGGGACATTCTCACTCCAAATAACAAGCAGCCAGAAGGCAATTCAACTGTTTAAATAAAAAAAACAGTAGTGCAAACAAATTGGTTTGTACTCCTACCTTTTAACTGGTAGTGTAAGTGTAACACCCCACGTCCAAATTCGAGTGTGCCCACAAATGACACCAACGAATAGGAACAATAGTGAATGAAGTGGAAATGTGGCTCTCTCGCTCTAGGACAGTACTAAAGTGTGGCATTTGCATACTATAAATTCAAAAAGAAAAATCCTTCCTACTACTGTAATTCATGACGTTCTCTCTCTCACAATTGTACAGGCCAAACAAATTACGATGACAGTGTACTCAGTCATGCAATCATGTCAAAATAGTGATGTAGTTGTCGCAGAAGCAGAGACATCTTGCTCACCTGGCATGGCAACGCAGGTGGGCAGGAGCATCTGGAGCATGATCTCGCGCTCCTCGAGGAACTGCTCCGGGGTGAGCAGGCGGGAGAGGTCGAATTCCTCAAACAAGATGCGCGTGGACTCGGCCGTGGTCTTGCCCATCATCTTGGCCTTCACGGACCAGTCGAACACCTTGCCATACCTCTCCAAGATCTTCTCCTGCATCGTCGTGTAGAACCCCTCCGTATCTGCACCGGCACGCAATGGAGAAACCATCGTGAGATTGGGAGAAGAACATCATCCGGAGCCCATCTGCATCTGGTGGCCAAGAAACAGTGAAGGGAAGCAAACGGAGAAGGGGAGGGAGAAAAGATACCGAGGAGGAGGCCGTCCATGTCGAAGATGACGTGCGAGATGACCGCCCTTGTTTCCGGCGCCTGCGCGGGCATCGTGTCGCCGGCGTCGGCGGATGGCATTGCCGTGCGATGTGACGCGGAAGAGATCTATTGGTGTGGGGATCTCGTCTGATGATTGGTCTTCCTTCTGCAAGACTGCAATCTCCACCACCGGTCCAGTCGACGGCGGAGCTTCAAATTGGGTTGACCTCAGCGAGTTGCAGGCCGGGCCGAGCCTACCAAAAACTTTCCCCCTCAGCCCCATCGAATATTTACATACATATATCAAATATTAAATATAAATAAAAAATAATTAATTATACAGTTTACTTATACTATTCTAGGAGACCAATTTTTCAACATAGTTAGTTCATGATTAGATACTAAATGCTATAATAATAAATGTGCTACAGTACACGAACTAAACAAGACCAAAGATTTGTGTCTGATTTTAAGGAAGAATGGTCAAAATGTTTTACTCACTCCATCCCTTAGGCCTTGTTTAGTTCGCGAAAAGAAATTTTTTTAGTAACATATTAGATATATCGGAAGGATGTCAAAAGAAGGTTTCGGATACTAATAAAAAACAAATTATATAACTCGTCGAGAAACCGCGAGACAAATGTATTATGTCTAATTAATACATCGTTAGCACATGTGGGTTACTTAGTAATTATGCCTAATTATAGACTAATTAAGCTTAAAAATTCGTCTTATAATTTACAACCGAACCATGCAATTAGTTTTTATCGTCTATATCTATTGCTCCATACATATGTCTAAAGATTTGATGAGATGGGTGAAAAGCTTTTGGGTGAGAAACTAAACAGGGCCTTAAAAGAGTTCGTTATGAAGCTTCTTAGGCCTTGTTTAGTTCGTGAAAAAAAAGTTTTTGGGTAATATAGTATATTTATAACTATAGCAATTAGTATCAAATCATAGATTAATTAAGCTTAAAAGATTCGTCTCACAAAATACATATAATTATATATAGCGATGGGGCAAAAAGTTTTTTGGGTGGAAACTAAACAAGCCTTAGAGATCTTTCGCAAAGGAGTTCGTTTCCTGGGTGTGGGACGAGTTTGCCCCCGCGGTTGAGTGTCCAGGAAATTAATCAATACGGCGAGCGACGTTGTGTACCGGTTTAAGCTCAATTGGAGGTTTCGCCGGTACTTCCTCTTTGGGAAGGTCTATGGTTTCTCCTAGGTCATCCTCTTCTTTTATGAAGTGTTTAGCATCTTTTTCTGAAGACGACTCAGAAGAGTCGAAAGGATAAACAGACATAACCTCCTTGGGCAGATCATAAGTGGGTAGAGATTCTACCACCAAGTTTTTGACTCGAGTGATAGGGATAGTGAAGTTATTTCTCCCCAACTTAAATCTAACTCCCCTGGTTTTGATGATTCTTCGAAGAAATTCTCTAGGGGATGCCCAATCAAGACATCAAAGTCTTGAATGTCAAAGAAATGGAAATCAAGGGCAAGGATAGATTTGTTTATGTGAAGGTGTATATCATGCATAAGCCCTTTACTAACCAGTCTTGACTGTGAATTGAGGCCTAACAATGTTCGGGTAGGAGCAAGGAGTTCCTTACCTAAACAGGTAAGTGCAAAGGATGAAGCCATGATGTTTGCTCCTATTGTTGGATTGTAAAGTGCATCTACCAAATTCCCTAAAATTTGGCAATGAATAGATGTTGAAGGAGCGTGAATCCGAATTAATTTAGAAGAAAACTCCCCTTCGTTCACCCATTCACTGCGCGGTCTGCAGCCTTGTTTGACATTCGTATTTTGAGGTGTTTCCAAGATCTTAAAAAAATTCATCCTCAAAATACAGAAGGTCCGAAGGCTGGAAACCTTTCTCCAGAGCTTCTGGTTCATGTGAGGGTCTCTCTATAGATGTGATAGCTTTGGCTTTTGCTGAAGAGACTTCCTCATGGATAGGCTCAGGCTTGACACAGAGGGCCTCTAGCAGGGGAGTGTTCTCTAGAATGTGATCCAAGAGTGCTTCTCCTTCCTTTGTGGTTTTATGGGTAAAAGATGTTGGGTTATGAAAGGACCTTGATGTCGCTTAGGAGGCCTAGAGGGGGGGGGTGAATAGGCCTACAAAAAATTCAGCTCAAACTGAAATTAAAACTCAGGGCGGCACTGCCTCCCTTTGAGGGCGGCACTGCCTTCCTGCAACCGTGTGTCCAAATGAGCCCAAACTTGGTGAAGAAGTACTAGAGGTATCCAGTGACAAATCTGCAAAGTTTCAACTCAAAACTCTATCAGATTAGAGGGCGGCACTGCCGCTCTTGGAGGGCGGCACTGCCGCTCTTATGCAGGGGACTTAGCACAATTCAAAAATCAACCAAGGAAATTTAGATCAGGTAAATTTCCCAGCTTCCTGCAAGTATGTTAGTCACTGAATAGTAGTTATACGTAGCAGAACAAGTACCACCAAGTAGATCGGCCACAAACTCTACAAGCACCTCAACAACAATATGAACTTGCAAGAATGTAAAACAAGCACAATATGACACAGTGTTTATCCCGTGGTTCAGCTCGCCACCAAGGCTTGCCTTGCCCTCGTTCTCAAATCAAGAGAATGAACTCTTGAGGTGAGGGATGATTTCACTAGCTGCAAGAGACCCTTACAAACTGTCCTGCTGCTCACCACAAGCACGGGAGCTCGCCGGACGACGCCTAGCCGTCTAGGAGGCTTCACCTCCAAGAGTAACAAATGCACAACGAAGATTGACGAAGCCCAGCAAGTGCTCAAGGTTAGGATTGCTCTAATCTGCTCTCTAACACTTAATCACACAGCCCCAACACTAAATTATGTACTAAGCACAATACTCTCACAAAGAGAAGGTTGGGGAGATGCTTTTGAAAGGTTGAGAAGGTCTGGAGCATCAACAGCACGATCAGAAGCAGTGGGATGGGTATATATACTCATCCTACTCCAACTAGCCGTTAGGATTTGAAAACTAGCCGTTGTGACTATACAGGGGCGGCACTGCCGCCCATCAAGTGCGGCACTGCCGCCCTTGTAAAAACAGCACAGGTCAACTTACGGAAAAGGTCATAACTTCTTTCTCCGAACTCCGTTTGCAGTGATCTTGGACTTTTCGGAAAGCTTGTTTCAAGGGCTATCCAACTCTGCAGAGAACAAGCTCCAAGATCTAGTTGTGCAGGTGCAGTGCTAAGTGTTTTCTCTCATATTAGCACTTGGGTTCGGTTAGTTTGAGCACTTGAGACTTGTCTATCATTCGTATTGCATCCCCCTTGATAGTACAACATACCTATACTCAAGAACAAGAGAATATAACTAATTTGATCACTTGAGTCTTCAATGTCTTCATATGCCATTTCTTCTCAATATTACTCCATAAAGGGTTGCAATCAACTTTGTCTCCTTTCTTTGAGCAAACATACCTTGAGCATGTGACTTGACCCATTTCAACACATATGAGTTCATCTCCATGGCTTCATGTTACTTCTACTAATTATTTGATTCTCAACACAATATGACTCCTCATAGCTTGATTAGTTCCTCGACTCAATGCAAGTACTCTCTTCTTCACCTTAGCCATGGTACCTCGGTCCTTAAGCCATCGCTTATCCCTTAACCTCCGGTTAGTCCCTCGAAGCCCTTTCCTTGCTATCTTCACCTTATCAAGCCATACTCAAGTCATATCATATTAAGCATCCATTGAATAACCATTTCTTCTATATCGTGATCCTTGCTTGAATATCTTCTAGATATAAATATTGAGATCAATCAAGCTTCAGTTTGACTCACATAGAGACATATATGGATTAGCATCAATATGGTCAAGCCAATTCACAGTTCCTTATATCCTCTCTATTTTGGCTTGACACTTAATATTCACTTTAATCTTTATCTTCATACTTCTAGCTTGATCAAACCTAGTTCACTATCAAACTCTTCTTGTTCATGAAAAGCAAGTCATTGTAGAGACCAATCCAAGAACATCGACTCATGTCTCTTTTGCCATTTTCCAACTATGCTTGCTTTCTCATGATGCTATGATATCCCACAACATAGAGGCCATTCCATAGATTTCATTTGCATTGTTGTCTTTGGCTTGAGCTAGATTGTTTCCATAATCCTCCAATACAACAATACACAAATTGACTTTCATTTCAACACTATGTGGCATATCATCAAGTTTGCCTGATTGTTGAGCATTGCATATACTTGTTCATACACAATCCACAAGTATATGCAATAGACTAAATATCCTATTCAACACTTAGCAAACTTAAATTATGTTGTTATTCAATTCACCAAAACCCACAAAGGGCTAGATGCACTTTCAATCTTCCCCTTTTTGGTGATTGATGACAACACAATTAAAGCTTACAAGAGATTGATAAACATTAAGATTTTGAATTCTATGATATAGTGAGCTCCCCTTAAATATGTGCATAGAATAGAATTTCTAGTTTTGGCCTCAAATGCCAAATGCACATATTCAAGATGAAGTGTGGGAACTCTTCTATATCTTAGCATCCGTGGGGTGCAAGGTGTCAACATGATAACCGTGGTGCTCATGGCAAGTCATGCACTCAAAGTTTGCTGGCCAACAGAGGATGGCACTGTCGCACCAAGAGGGCGGCATTGCCGCACTTGTCAGAACAGCCCAGAAGTAAAGGCAACCACCAGTCAATGCATGAACATTTCACACTAACATAAATAGTCCTTATCAAGAGCATAAACTATCCTTGCACACACCACACAAAAATTTAAAAAATCTTATATGCCTCTCCTTTACCCCTTTCAATCCACATATCAATCTCTCCTCCCTTACACTCTCTCCCAATATTTCTCCCCCTTTGGCATTAATCTCCAAAAAGGATCTCTCCACCAAAAGGAAGAAATAATGGTAGACAAGTGAGGGCAAGAGGTAGGTAAAAGTTTAGCATATAGGATTTCTCTCCTAAGTTTTCTACCAAACCAAGTATGCAACACTTTAAGTCAAGATTCTTGAGAAGTTAGTATATTTAGCTCATACCTCACTTAGATGATAGTTCTAACATGAGACAAACTCACTTAATCACCACAAGAGGTATCAACCAAATATCTAAGTCATTCTCTAATCGTCACCATAAGAACAAACTCATGGTGTGGCTCAAATATTGCATACACATGCACACACTAGCATGTAAGGGCCTAGATGCATAAAGGTAATACAAGAGTTCATGGAGCGATATACCTTTGTTCTAAACCTCATAATCTCCAATGTGATCATGATAGTATGAATTTAGTGCTTTGATGGGGTTGGCAAAATGCAAAAAGACTTCATTTGTGCCCATCTCTCTTGATCATCATCTTGAAGGAGATATCATAAACTTGTACTTGATTTTAGTTGGAAGTCCATTGCTAGGTCTTGTTGTCATTTTGAGATACCAATTGAAGACATATTTCTTGATATGCCAGATCGAAGGATTATCCACCAATACCAATTGAAATATGATCTTCACAATTTTGACACCAATTGAAGAAATCTTCAAAAGTTGATGCCAATTGGAATGGATGCTTGTATCTCATATTGTCACCTACATAATGCTCACAAGACGAGATGGCATCAAATTGCACAAGCTAGAGTTTCACAACTAGTGACCTTTTGGATGTGGAAGGCATGTAAGTCACTAATTGCAAAACTTCATAACATAGACTAAATTTCCCCTTTTTGATAGTGCATACATATATATGTGGAAGGCAAGAACATATGCACTTTTGGTCAATTAAGTCCAAATAAGGGAATTTAAGCTATATTATGGAGATTATCTACTTAAGTGGTAAAATTGCAATCCATGTAAATATGAGAGATACCTTTACCCATTTGGATTGAGTTAATGTAGCATACCCATGAGAAACTCATTCTCACCAAGAGACTACACAAATTCACTAGAAGAAAAGGTTAGTCTCAAAGACACAAGACATAGAATGCGATCCCCCTTAATATATGCAGCAAGTACTCGAATTACTTGTAAAGTGCATTTGAATCGGTTTAAGAGTCAAGAGGAGTTCATCCTATAACTTGGTCAAGGCATCATAAATTTGCAACAATTGAGATTATGCCAAGAAGACATACCACCACCAAAGTAGATAGATCACCACACAAATTTTCATTGATATGACCATCATAAGTGAGACTCCAATGATTTGGATGGCCATATATTTCTCAGTTAATGACATGTGGTGAATTAGAGCTCTAGTGATCATCCAAGATACAAATTATGTTCCTAGTTCTTTCTTCACCTAAGGCAACCCACATAGAGAGCAAAAGGTAAAATTCATGAAATTTGCAAATTATAAACTAGGAGTTACCACTCTTTGTTGACAAGATCCTGGGTGATCAATGGGATGGGTCATGAACACTTGATGAGCTCTAGAGAGGAGAAATAGCAATGAAAGCTCATTCTTCAAATATTTTCTCCAACTCATTCAAATCCAGTTCCACTAAAGGATTGGGGCATTCGACATTAAACTAGGAGCACCTGGTTTATAAAAACCAAGATCCTAGAATAATTGTGATGCACTAAGAGAATCCATTGTAATCATCCATCTTCCTTTTTCCATTGCGTGGGACTGCACAACATACACTTGAAAGAAACCAATAGTCTCACAAGATATAGTCTAAACTCCCCCTTAATATGTGCATACAAGAGTACACAGAGTACACTCATGCATATCAATACCATGAGGTCAAGGGAGAAGTTTACACTGCATTCCAACTGGTTTCAAACTCCTTCAGGTTGCTGTAATCCAATTAGTTTCAGCTAGTTTTCAGTTGCTTCCAATTGATTTCAGCTAGTACCATCTGATTGTATTTCATTTTTGCTACTTGTCACTGCTGAAGCCAACTAGTTTCATCAAGTTTCAACTGATCTTAGCTGCTATTTCTGAAAGACTGCATTTGAATTCTTCTAACAACTAATTGCAATTATTTGCTACTGCTTGTAATCTGATTGCAACTTGTTTGGATCCTTGTATGAGTTCTTTTCTTCCAATGAAATTCCTTTATCCAAACTGATGCTGCTCATTTTTAATAAATCTTTCATGACCAACTTGAGAGCCAACTGAAACTTGTTGTTACACTGCAATCCAATTCCAAACTGCTAGTTTTCAGATTCTGTCATCCTCAGAGAAAAATTCATATCTCTCAGACCACTAGCCCAATATGCATGAAATTTGGTAGAGATCTTTATCTATGAGTCCTATAACTACTGTATAAATTTCAGCTCATTTGGACCCCATTTGATCAGTCAAAATATTTTTCTACCAAAACTGCTATGGTCTGAATCTGCAATACTGAAGCTGACAAAATTCAACTCAAAACTGATTTTCTTCTTAACTAATCTTCATGCAAACTGTACAGAAATAAGTATTAGATATGTGTGTCGTGCTCATAAAGTTTTATGTCAATTCATCAGTGTTTGGACTTCCAAATCCATGCTTGAAGGCAGCCAATTCAGATTTCCAAATTTCTGGACAGACTTGATATTTCACATTTCTTCTTTGCTTCTTGTCCAATCTTAAGGTGGATTTGGTTGAGAGTATTCACAAAATGCAATTTCCATTCAGCCCTCTTATCATTACTTGTCATATTATGAATTCTTCTAATATAGCTTATCCAATTCAACCCTCAAATTTGATTTCATTCAAATTCAGATTTTGATCAATATGACCTCTAGCAGCAACATCTTACTTTAGGTGAAGAGTAACCTTAAAGCTTGTGAATTCTTCAATTAAGCCAATCATAACCTCTTATTGATTTCCTATGCAAGTTCAAGCTCAAGAGGGTATTAGAAACACAAGCACTAGTTTCTCACTTAGTTACCCTTTATATGTGGATGGCAAGTGGGTCACTAAATAGAGAAACCTCACAATATGGACTAAATCTCCCTTGATGTCTCATGCACACTCTTTGAGTGGAAATAAAAGTGTGAATGTGCATGGTTGGTCAATTAAGTCCAAAGGGCAGATTTAAGCCATATTATGGTGAGTGGCTAAAGTAGATGAATTAATTCTAAATTAGCTAGAGAGAATTCATCACATGGTTTTGGAATGATGATCTTCATATAATAGCACACTCCATTTGAGAAACACATTCTCATTTAGTGAGACTACATAAATCACTTAGAGAAATGGTTAGTCTCACAACTCTAGTCATAGAGTAAATTCCCTTTTGATAAGTGCTCTAAGCATTTGAATTTCTCATATAACACTTTTATTCATTCAAGAACTTGGGATTTTCACTCTATGTCTAGGTCATGGCAATAATAGTGTAATCAAATTGAAATATGCCAAGAGATACTTACAAACCATTGCAGCATGTAGATGCCCTTAAGATGAAAATGAGAATTTTGGCAATCTACCATATGACTAGATTCCATCAAGTAGAGAGTTCTTGAATTGTAAATAATAAGTGCCTCTACTTGAGCTTTCTTGAAATTCTTGGTTTGAGGTCCATAGAGGAAACTCCTTAAAGTCATCTATGTTGCTTGGTGTGGATGATCTATTCTATTCCAATCATACTTTTCATTCATGACCAGCAACCAATGAATATCTCCAAGTGCATCATTTATCCTAAGTGACTACACAAGACACAAAGGAGTTTAGTTTTAAAATAATTGCACTTGAGATATTGTTGTTACCACCCTTCTTGAGATATAATGGATGAGGTGGTCTCATCATTTTCACTTTGCTCATCATCATGTTGTAGGCTTCATCCATGTCTTGGACTGATGTCAGCTGCTGCTATCTATATAGGGGCGGCACTGCCGCTCTGAGGCGTGGCACTGCCACATCAGAGGTGTCAGCGGAATTGGTGTAGCAGCAACCTGAGGATATCCTTATTTATGCAACTTGGACTTCTTTGGTCTCATATCACTAGTGGTCATTTTCTTGATTTCCTCATAAGGTGATTCCTCATTACCTACAGCATAAACAAGATCTTGCTCTACTAGAGAGCCATTAAAAGCATCATATGACAAATGATTCATTTAACTCGAAATACTCTAGCCACTCTTGATAATTCACAAATACACACATACTTGTGAACTACCAGAGACTACACAAGTCAAATGGCTAGCTAGCAAGGGTTAGGTACTAGTTACCAAGGTGAATATGAAGTTTGAAATATTTTCATTGATTCATCTTCGGGTCAACCATATAAGTTACAATATGAATTGATTGATAGCTTGAGTGAATATTTTCAATCAACTTGCTCAATCACCCCAAAGCATCATATCACCTTCAAGTATCTACAACACTCATCAAGCATAATTTGGTACCCAAACTATGTTGGGTCCATCATGATTAGTCACAAGAGACTTAGGTACCCAAATGACCTTTGTGCTGCCACTTGGTGAACCAATCACCTTTCTAGCACAAGTGTCATTTTTAGGTCTCCTAAGCATATTTGAATCAATTGATGAGTTGAGCTTAGGATTATTGTTACCCATGGGACAATTTATGCTTATGTGTCCCTTTTCTCTACAAGTGTAGCATAGGCAGCTCTTGTTCTTGTTAGCCTTATTTTCTTGCATTTTGCTTGCTACCTTGCTAAAGAGCCTCTTTGTTGATGATGATAAACCTTCACTTTTCTTGTTGGGACATGAGTCAATTTCATGTCCCTTCTCATTGCATTCATAACACTTCCTCTTGCTTCTTCTTATCTTGTTCTTTGGAAGTGTGGCTTGGTCATCAACCTTGTTGGAACACATAAAAGTATTATGTCCCATACCAGAGGACTTGACATGAGCCATCTTCTTCTTCTCTTGAGTCTTGCTCATGCTCTTCTCTTCTTTCTTTAAGGTGCAATCTTTCACATGGTGACCCTCTTTCTTGCACTTGAAGCAAGCGATGAGAGTCTTCTTTGGTTGATGCTGCACCTTGATGGCTTTGGGAGCTTTGTTGTTCTGTCTAGACTTTTTCATTATGAGCTTAGTTTGATCAAGAGACAGATTGGTAGCCTTCCCATTTTTGCGGGGCGCGGCACTACCGCCCTTGGGATGCGGCACTGCCGCGGTCTGTGGAGGCTGAACTGTACCAAACTGCTCCCTCCTCTCAAACTGCACACATTCAAAGCCATTCACAATTTTCTTTCCAGCATCTTGAGTTTTGTCATTCATGCACCATGCTGCTATGATTTCATTGAGCCTAGCAATCTACTTTCTCATGACCTCCATATTAGTAAGGTTAGTGGCATAAATATTAAAATCAAGATTAAAGCATTTTTCACAACCTTGGCTAGTGGAGGGAGTAGAGGAATCCTTTGCCTTAGAGGGATTTGAGGTGCTCTCCCAAAGAAGACTATATTGCAGCTCAAGCTCTTTGTGCTTTTCATCTAAGTCACAATACTTTTGGTTAAGTGCAGCATTTGTATTCTTTGTGAGAGCATGGTCATCTTGCTCTTTAGCCAAAGCCTTGTGCAAGGAGGCCACCTCACTTCTCTCTAATGCAAGAGCTTCCTTACTAGCAATACAAATATTTTCTTGTGTAATAAGATCATCATCTCTAGATGCTAGTTCAGCTTGAATGCCCTCTAAATTCTCCATTAGTTTAGAGATGAAGAGTTTGGTCTTAGGATCCAAATTTTTAATTATGTTATCAATCTCTTCATCACTAGATTCATCATCACTAGAGCTATCACTAAGATCACTACTAGAGATGTCACTAGGAGGTGAAGGAGGTTTGGCTTTTGATTTTACCTTCTCACCTATTACCATGATACACGTAGGAGAAGTGACATGGAGAGTTGAGCTTGTAGGTGAGGTGGATTCATCATTTGGCCTCCACCGATCACAAGCTTCTCCTTCCTTCAAAATGTTAGAACAACAAAAACTAGAGGAAGTAGAAGTACCACATGTAAAAGCATTATTCTCACCAACCATTTCATTACCATCAATTAAGTCATGTGTTGGCGAGGAAGTGGATGTGGTATGATCCATTAGGCCTTTTGAGAGAATCACTTGAGGATCATCATTTGTTGGTGAAATTGAGCACCTCTCAAGTGGTTCCTCCAATGAGAGCAACTTCTCATCACATTTGGAGCTGCCATTTCTTTCTTTGAGTGTGGTCCAAATGATATGAGCATCAACAAGTGGTTCACCATCTCCAAATATGATGGCATCAAGAACATCTTCACTCAAAGCACTAAATAAGACATTAGTAGCTTGAGCATTGTATTGTAAGCATTTCACTTCCTCTCTAGATAGATAGTCCAAATTATCACTAGGAGGTGAAATACATACATCTACAATCTGCTCTATTTGAGGACCCATGGCCCTAAAAATATCAAGCATACAAGCAGACCAAGATGTATAATTTGAGCCATCTAAAAGTAAAAGTTCTAGAGATACCTCCTCACTTGTCAACATCGTCTCTCAAGGCGGTTAAGTATGAAATTGAGAGCCTAGCTCTGATACCAATTGAAAGGACCTTGATGTCACCTAGGAGGCCTAGAGGGGGGGGGGGTGAATAAGCCTACAAAAAATTCAGCTCAAACTGAAATTAAAACTCAGGGCGACACTGCCTCCCTTTGAGGGCGGCACTGCCTTCCTGCAACCGTGTGTCCAAATGAGCCCAAACTTGGTGAAGAAGTACTAGAGGTATCCATTGATAAATCTGCAAAGTTTCAACTCAAAACTCTATCAGATTAGAGGGCGGCACTGCCGCTCTTATGCAGGGGACTTAGCACAATTCAAAATTTAACCAAGGAAATTTAGATCAGGTAAATTTCCCAGCTTCCTGCAAGTATGTTAGTCACTGAATAGTAGTTATACGCAGCAGAACAAGTACCACCAAGTAGATCGGCCACAAACCCTACAAGAACCTCAACAACAATATGAACTTGCAAGAATGTAAAACAAGCACAATATGACATGGTGTTTATCCCGTGGTTCAGCTCGCCACCAAGGCTTGCCTAAGTCCACGTTGTTGAGGTATCCACAAAAGGATTGGCTCGCCACCAAGGCTTGCCTTGCCCTCGTTCTCAAATCAAGAGAATGAACTCTTGAGGTGAGGGGTGATTTCACTAGCTGCAAGAGAGTCTTACAAACTGTCCCGCTGCCCACCACAAGCACGGGAGCTCGCCGGACGACACCTAGCCGTCTAGGAGGCTTCACCTCCAAGAGTAACAAATGCACAACGAAGATTGACGATGCTCAGCAAGTGCTCAAGGTTAGGATTGCTCTAATCTGCTCTCTAACACTTAATCACACAGCCCCAACACTAAATTATGCACTAAGCACAATACTCTCACAAAGAGAAGGTTGGGGAGAGGCTTTTGAAAGGTTGAGAAGGTCTGGAGCATTAGCTGCACGACTAGAAGCAGTGGGATGGGTATATATACTCATCCCACTCAAACTAGTCGTTAGGATTTGAAAACTAGCCGTTGTGACTATACAGGGGCGACACTGCCGACCTTGTAAAAACAGCACAGGTCACCTTACGGAAAAGGTCATTACTTTTTTCACCGAACTCCGTTTGCAGTGATCTTGGACTTTTCGGAAAGCTTGTTTCAAGAGCTATCCAACCCTGTGTTAATATTTGGGAACACAATAAGGAATTGATCCGCAAGTGCACGGATATCGGTGAGCACTTCACCCCAGAGGTTATCCAGAGTATCATATTTATTTTTTTACCACTAGGAGAAAGAGTGCATCTGACTAACCCGGTCTATTACTACTAATCTTTTTGGCTACAAAGAATGTTTCTCAATGTGAGTGATAAATAGAGAAGACTACAACCGTAATCTCCTTCTAACCTTGGTAAGGATGATCTACTGTTCTATTGGGGAAGCTTACGGAATCTAGACACCACAGAGGATGTTCAACCCGCACCTATAAACCCTATCTTTCCTGCTAACAAGATATGGTTTGCAAAGGTAACTCGGAAATGTCACGTTCCTCGCTACTACCACGGTCCAGCTAGTCAGGGAATATCTATGAGTATCCTAGCCCAAACACCACTTCTACGCTAGAGATGATTACTCTAAGCTCTACGCGAAGAGATTAAACTAAACTCATAAACCAAAGAACAATAAAGCAAGAACTTACTAGAATTTAGAAGTCGAAATACTGAAGAATCCTAGGAGCAAGCCTCGGGTTAGAAGACTTGATCCCGCAGGTACAACCTCGGAGTAGACACCGACAGGCCGGGCTTCCTCCGATCTACACCTCCACTCTATCTCTCTCAATCTAGTAGAAACTAGAAGATCTATTTCTACTCACATTGGATGCTACGCCAAAAGAAATTTTATTTAGAGGAGAGAGATTCCTTCAAGGGCTCCTCTCAACTCTATGATGAACTTGTCTCCTCCAGGGGCTAGGGGGTCTGGTTTTATAGTCCCCTCAAGTGAACGTGAGCCATTGGATCAAACCGACATTGATTGGACGGTTATCCTTGATCCTTTAGGTCGGTGGAGCTTGGTCCGTGAAAAGAGTTCTGATTGGAGTCCAGAGGGGGGCAGGCGCCCTGGTCCCTAGGGCGGGCGCCCTGGGCCAGGCCCCGTTCGGTCTCTGCTTTGTTCCCGTGGCTTCTGGAGTCTTCTAGATGGTAGAAAATTGCGCGGTGCGTTGATATCTCTATGTAATCCCGACATGTGGGCCTTTCTTCCTTAATTCCTGATAACCCCCTACAGAAACAGATAAACAACAAAACTCGTGGAATTCTGTCAGATCAAACCCTAATTCTAGGTGTTGTTTGCATATTGGTCCTTTCTCTTGTTTATTTGATAACTAAAATTGATACTTGAGAACCGTCAACAAATACCCCCATACTTAGGCTTTTACTCGTCCTCGAGAAAAGGATGGTTAAGAAAACTATCTGGGGTTACATTGTAAAACATTCTCTTCATACCTGCAGGGTGGTTGTAAAAATTCACTGTATACCGTAGTCAGGGAAATAGATGGTCAAGAGTAGAGATCCTTTCTTCTTAATCCTGTCACTTGGGTTTTTATATGTTTTTGAAAAGAAATGTAGCATCCCTTTATCCTCATAGGTTCTCTCAGGTCACTCATTATCTTTTGTATATCTCACTGAGGCTGTTTTAATAAGCAAAGAATTCTCAAGCATACTTACTTTGCATTTATTGCCTGATCAAAACAGGATCCGAGGAGGGGAATGTCATACTCTTAGATCAAAGACTTTGAAAATTAAAAACTTGTCAACTCTTGCTGGCATATTGCTTATTAGAGGGACCATGGGCTATCATTTTCTTTCTTTTCTCTCTTTTTTTAAGTGGATACCGAGGTACCCCTAATTCTACTGCCGGACACTTGTCCATTTTTTCTCTGCGAGGTTGTCGAGCACTTGCTCCTTTTTATTTCCTCGAATTATTCATATTTTTGCATAGCCCATGCCTCTAATGCAATAATACTTCGGAAGAGTGAATCTTTCTGAATAAATGACTTGATCTTAGGAGCATGATAAATCTCTCAACAAGGGTCTAACTCATTTTGAACAAACTCAATACAGAGCAGATAGCTTTTCTAATTATCATGTTAATATTTTTAGGTTTATCAGGCATATAAAACAGTGAGGATGGTAGCTAGAATTTTTTTAAAGATTTTGAAATAAATTCTCCAAGCAACAATGATATCTAGAATAAGGTACTCACACTCTATCATTCCATAATGACTTAAGTAACACAGGGTTTTAGAATGATTTTGTAAGTTTTCAGGAAATATCACAGAGTGAGATTGATCATGATTAGAAGCATTTTAATCTTTTTAATTTATCATGT
This sequence comes from Sorghum bicolor, assembly GCF_000003195.3. Classification (NCBI taxonomy): domain Eukaryota; kingdom Viridiplantae; phylum Streptophyta; class Magnoliopsida; order Poales; family Poaceae; genus Sorghum; species Sorghum bicolor. Next base: position 12,919,447 of record NC_012876.2, on the reverse strand, counting down.
TGGAAACAATATTCTGCATAATCCAAGATATATGTATGTGTAATAGTAAAGTGTGCAGAGTATGTACCTGAATCGTGGAGTGGTGTAGTTGAAGTGTGTTTGGCGTGTCGAGGGATCTCCCCCATACTTGTTTTCTGTTTTCTTGTATAAAAAATAAAGTAGAGACACACAAGACATAATAATAATAATAATACTCTTTATTAATCTCGAGGCATTTATTACAATTGACTAGTAGCAAACTGACGATAATAGTAAAATCAAATTTAAAGATAGATAATTAAGATGCATTGCCTCAAGATCTAATCTAGATAACTTAGCGGCGCTCTAACTCCCTGATCTTCTTATTGGCACTAGCAAGATCATGCCTAAGGCCTAGTATAATGGTGTTGTGGTTAGAGAGCTGCCTAGTGAAGGAGTTAACCGAGGACTGGAGGTCTATGATGACTCTGTCTAGCCTGCGAACGTCCTCATCAATATCCACTATAGTCTTGCGACGCTTAGGAGGTGTCTCGAAAGCATTGAGAGCGTGCTTTGGGGCTGCCTTTGGAGGGATGAAACGGACTTTAGCTACTCTAATCCCTTCAAAGTAAGGTCTCTCTTCCTCCGTAGTGTAGCGAATGCTGCTGATCTCGCCGCTCCAGTTGGTCTTGACTCCAACGACCCTCTCATTGGGTCTAGGTGGAAGGATCCTCGTGCCGGCTAGAACCTTGACAGTGGCCTCCTTCTTGGATGGTGATCCCTTGAGAAGTAGGGGTTGTGGCGGTGCGGTGAGAACTGGTTGAGCATGGTAAGATTAGGCGGAGCTGCGCTGGCGTAATGGCATGGCTTCTAGCTGTCGCTCTGTGTTGGCTGGGACGAGAGCATGGGCGTTGGGGTCTTCCTGAGGCTCCATGTTGAGGTTGAAGGGGACGACTTCCCAATCGTCGTGGAACTTGTCGGCCATTGGAGCAGCGAGGGACTAATCAAGCTCTAATTGAAGAAGAAGAGAAGGCTTGGGTGGATTGGTGTTTGAAAACTGACGTCAGGGGTCTGTTTATATAGGGGTCAAAAAGTGCCTCTAGGGGTTATTCGGGTTGCTCCCGTCGATGTGCGTGTGAAACTTTTCATCTGAGGGATTATTCGGATTACCATAAGTGTGTTTTCCATAACAGAGGAAATCAAGACCGAGAGAGGGCAGGAGCTGGGCGCCCGCCCACTTGATCACGGCGCCCGCCTTGTGTCTGGCCCCTCTGTGGGCCCACTTCCTCGAGCGTGTTTCTAGATGCAAACCTTATTAGGAAAATATATGTTTGACCCTAAAACGTCAGATTAAAGAGGTTGGGCTCTAATTCTCCATGGGAAGGTGTTGACGGTCCTTAATGCTCACATTTAACCATCAACTAATCATGGAAAAGGATCCAAATGCAACCAACACCTAGACTTAGGGTTTTATCTGACAGAACTCCATGAGTTTTGGTGTTTGTCTATTTCTGCAGGGGGTTATCAGGAAATATGGAAAAGAGGCCCACATGTCTGGTTAATGACGGGATATTAACTTGACACACAATTATCTGCCATCTAGAAGAGTCCAGAAGCCACGGGAGCGAACGGGAGACGTGATGGAGCCGGGCACTCGGCGCCCGCCCTCCCTTACTGGGCGCCCGCCTCCCCCTGGACCAATCAGGGCGAAGCTCGGGGATCATGCTCCACCGACCTAATACTTCAAGGAAAACCACACGATCAATGTCGGTTTGATCCGTCGGCCCAGATTCATTTGAAATGACTATAAGACCAGACCCCCCTGGCCCCTGGAGAGCATACCTCTTCTACAGAATCAAAGCTAGGGTTTCAATTCTTCATCCAAGTAGCGAGGATCCCTCTAGTTCTTCTAGTTCTACCTCTAGTTCATCTAGATCTAGTTCTAGTTCACCTAGTTCTAGTTCTAGTTCTTCTAGTTCTAGTTCTAGTTAGTTCTAGTTGTAATCTAGAAAATAGGGAGAGAGAAGAGGAGAGCGGAGGAGGAGCCGGATCTGTCGGATCTTCCTCAACATTGTACTTTTGTAGTAACTGGTTTGTTCTTCATCGTTCTCCAGGTTCTTCAATTCATAATCCTGAGTTCTTTAATTACTTTTATTTACATTCAAGTTATTTATTGGATTCCCGCTTGCATCAAGTGCTCTAATCTTTGCAACATTAGAGTAGTAATTAATAGATTAGACTTGGTGTTCAGTCTTGCAATTACCTGAAATTGCACCCAATCCTGCGGATTGTTGTGGTAGCCTTAGGGTAGTGACAGCCCTAACGGTCGACGTATTCCACCTCGTTCGGATCGGTGTATGTAGGACCGTAGTCAGACCTTCCTAGCCCCCTTCTCATCTCTTTCTGTGGTTAGTGCTCTGATGTCCCGATATAGATAATCTTGAAGTAATTCTTGATTCTTAGATCAACTAAAGAACTCTCAAGAAACTTCCTCTCTTCCCACTGAAAATAATTATATAGTTATCCTTGGGCGATCTTGAATCTTAATTAGTACACTCACGTTCCCTGTGGAAAATCGATACTCTGGAATACTCCCGGGTGAAAGCTACATCGGTATCCGTGCGCTTGCGGATTTTTCTGTTTGCGTTTAAAATACCCAACAAGCTTTCTGGCACCGTTGCCGGGGAACGGTAGCTGTGCTAGTTTCGAACCAAGTCGTCCATGTATCCTTTTTCTTTTCCCTTTTACCACACTCACCTTACCATTTTCACCACACCACATGGATTTCACTCCTATCTATAAATTCTTTGCTCCAAAGGGCGAGTTATTAGAGCCACCACCATCATCACATCCAATTCTTACAAATGTCTACGACCTCGGCCCTGATCTAATAGCCATGATTCAGGAGCAACCCTTCTCTGGGCAAGTAGATGAAGATCCATACACCCACCTTAGAGAATTCGAGCAGTTGTGTTCTTGCCGATCTATTTCTGGCATGACACGAGAAACCCTTAAATGGAAATTATTTCCGTTCTCCCTTTTGGGAAGAGCAAAAAAGTGGTATGCTCATTCTGTAGGAGGCGTTAATGGAAATTGGGACGAACTTCGGGACAACTTTTGTCTCGCTTTCTTCCCACTCTTTCAAATCGCTGACCTTAGAATCAAAATTCTTACATTCAAACAAAGAAAGAAGGAAACTTTAGGAGCAGCTTGGGTTAGGTTCACAAGCCTTACCAATTCCGGTCCAAACCTTTCCCTGCCTAACCATGTACTGTACTACCACTTTTATCGTGGTCTATGCAAGGAGGCTGCTCTTCACCTCGACATTGCTTCAGGAGGCTCATTCACACACAAACTCACAGATGAGGGGAGAGCTATCCTAGAGAGAATCCTTGAAAATACCCCTTACACAGGCATTTATGATGAGTTTCCTCAAGAAGAAAAAGAAGTCAAGCCTGACCCTAAACCAAAAGATGAGGAACTTGCAACCGAGTTAGAAATTCCACCTGACCCACCTATTAATTTGGTTGTAGAGAAACCCCCTGATAAGGGAATGCAAAACCAACTAAAGGATGATGAACCACCACCTTTAGAGCATCCCTTTGAATTCGAGGAAGATCTTTTTGAAGATTATGGAAACACCTCAAATTTTCCCATCCAAACACGACCTCTAGTAGGGACCACTCAATCCATTCTAAGAGTAGAATCTGTTGACATAGAACACATCAAAAGCCTTTCGGCTATTCTGAGTTATGAATGGCTAACAGAAGCAGAGCTGTCTCTTGAGGTAGCTCGAATCATCACTCCTTCAACCATTCTTCTGTGCCAAATTAGACGGTCCGCTAGGAAGGTCCACTACAATCCATATGTTGGGATAAATGTTATTTCCAAGGAGTTAGCTGACACTCTTTATCCCAACGAGTCAATAACCCCATCTCAAAAACTTTTACAAAGTCCATCTAGATTAATTCTAGAAAGCCATGGGATATTACGGGCAGTTCCTATTAGAATCAAGGACTCTAGAATATGTCTAGATTTTCACATTTATGACATACCGGAGATTCCTCTCTTGATTGGTAGACCAATCATGAAACTTCTACAAGAACAACCACAACGAGGTCATTTAGACTTCAAAGTTGGGAATTCCACTATTGTTGTTCCTCTAGCTAGATCAATTAACACGATAGTGGAACCCAAACTTGAACCAGATCCTATTGAGGAGATCTTAATGCTGACTCAAGAGGAGATGGCCCAACCATTCTTTAATCATGAACACTTTGTTCAAGAAGAAGAAGAGTTGGTAGAACCCGTTGAGCTAGACAAAAATGAACAACCTTCACCTCCTTCGATAGAATTGAAACCTCTTCCTTCTGGCCTTAGATATGTCTTTTTGCACAACAACTCAAAAACTCCAGTAATTATCAGTGACAAGCTTTCCGATTATGAAACACAACAACTTGTCACTGTTCTTGAAAGGCATAGATCAGCATTTGGCTACTCTCTCGAGGATCTCATGGGCATTAGTCCCATTCTCTGCACTCATCGTATCCCTGTTGATCCTAATTTTACACCTTCAAGGGAACCACAACGGAGACTTAACAATGCTATGCGAGAGGTTGTTAAGAAAGAGGTCCTCAAACTCTATCGCGCTGGAATTATTTATCCTGTGCCACATAGTGAGTGGGTTAGCCCTGTCCAAGTAGTGCCAAAGAAAGGAGGAATGACGGTCATTAAGAATGAGAAGAATGAACTCATCCCTCAACGAATTGTCACTGGGTGGCGTATGTGTATTGACTATCGAAAACTCAATAAGGCTACAAAGAAAGATCATTTTCCATTACCCTTCATTGATGAAATGTTGGAACGGCTTGCAAACCACTCTTTCTTTTGTTTCCTTGATGGTTATTCTGGATATCACCAAATCCCAATCCACCAAGATGACCAAGAAAAGACTACCTTTACATGCCCGTATGGAACTTATGCATACCGACGAATGTCGTTCGGATTGTGCAATGCTCTAGCTTCTTTCCAACGGTGCATGATGTCTATTTTCTCGGACATGATTGAGAAGATCATGGAGGTTTTCATGGATGATTTTACCGTCTATGGCAAAACCTTCGATCATTGTTTGGAGAATTTAGATAGAGTCTTGCAGCGATGTGAAGAAAAACACTTAATCCTGAACTGGGAGAAATGCCATTTTATGGTTCAGGAAGGAATAGTGCTAGGACATAAAGTGTCCGAACGTGGTATAGAGGTGGACAAAGCAAAGATTGAAGTTATTGAAAAACTTCCACCTCCCACGAATGTGAAAGGAATCCGTAGCTTTTTGGGACATGCAGAGTTCTATCGACGCTTTATCAAGAACTTCTCTCAAATTGCTAGACCCCTAACTAATCTCCTAGCTAAGGACGCACCTTTCATCTTTAGTGATGAGTGTCATGAATCTTTTCAAACTCTTAAGAAAGCACTCATCTCAGCCCCGATTATCCAACCACCTGATTGGAATCTTACTTTTGAGATCATGTGTGATGCTAGCGATTTTGCGGTTGGTGCCGTTTTAGGACAAACCAAGGATAGAAAGCATTATGCCATATCCTACGCTAGCAAAACCTTGTCTGGACCACAACTCAATTACACTACAACTGAAAAAGAGCTTTTGGCTGTTGTCTTTGCTATAGACAAGTTTAGATCTTACTTAGTGGGGGCAAAGATAATCATCTATTCAGACCATGCTGCTCTCAAGTACCTCCTCACTAAGAAAGATGCTAAGCCTCGTCTAATTCGATAGATTCTTCTACTCCAAGACTTTGACATAGAAATCCGAGATAGGAAAGGAGTTGAGAATTCCGTCGCTGACCACTTGTCTAGGCTACAATATAAGGAAACACATGATGAGCTTCCCATAAATGACTACCTAAGGGATGACACCCTGCTTAAGATAACACACGCAGATCCATAGTACGCAGACATCGTAAACTTTATAGTAAAAGGCTATGTCCCACCTGGTGCAAACAAAAGGAAGTTGCTTCACGATAGTCATTTCCACCTTTGGAATGCGCCATATCTTTTCCGAGTCTATGCTGATCGACTCTTGAGAAGGTGTGTTCCTATGGCTGAGGCTACCCAAATTATGGAAAGATGCCATGCCTCGCCATATGGAGGACACTATGGAGCATTCCGGACACATGCTAAAATTTGGCAAAGTGGTTTTTTCTGGCCAACGATGTATGAAGATACAAAGGACTTTGTCAGGAGATGCCACCGATGTCAAAAACATGGGAATATCAACTCACGAAATGAAATGCCTCTCACAAATAATCTTCAAGTAGAACTTTTCGATGTATGGGGCATTGATTTCATGGGGCTATTCCCTATGTCCGGGAATTGCGAGTATATCTTAGTAGCTATGGACTACGTGTCCAAATGGGTAGAAGCCCTACCTTGTCGATCAGCTCATTCAAAACATGCCAAGAGAATGTTCCATGGAGTAATCTTTCCTCGCTTTGGTATACCCTGGATAGTTATAAGCGATGGAGGTTCCCACTTCATCGACAAAATCTTCCGAAAGTACCTAGCCGATCATGGAGTTCGACACAACATCGCAACACCAAACCATCCTCAGACTAGCGGTCAAGCCGAAACATCTAACAAACAAATCAAAAATATTTTACAAAAGACCGTAGATGAGATGGGTAAGGGGTGGAAGGACAAACTTCCTGATGCACTTTGGGCATATAGAACTGCATTCAAAACACCCATAGTCATGTCACCTTATCAACTTGTATATGGAAAAACTTGTCACTTGCCTGTAGAAGTAGAGTTTAAGGCTCATTGGGCACTCAAGAAATGGAACATGGATCTCCACCTCGCTAGTGAGAATCGTCTGATGCAACTATCTGAGCTAGAAGAATGGAGAGAGAAAGCCTACCACAATTCAAGGATCTATAAAGAGAGAACAAAACGATGGCATGATAAGAGAATCAAGCACAAGGAGTTTAAGCCTGGAGATAAGGTTCTACTATTCAATTCAAGAGTTAAGCTCTTTGGTCATGGTATGCTACGAAGTAAGTGGGATGGACCATACAAGGTTATTGACACTTCAACTCATGGAGCCATTACCATCCAAGACGACATAGGTAACACTTTTAAGGTAAATGGTGAACGCTTGAAAATCTATCTCGAGCCACAAAACAACCTGGTAGAGGACGAACTTGATGTGATTGAGTTCATAGAATTCTCACATTAAGCTCTCATAAGCTCTAGACAATTACCTAACCCTTAACATGCTCCACAAGTTTTGTTGTCTATTTGGGTTGTGTAGGATTTTGAGGCTTAAGAAGAGTGAGACCAAACATGCAGGCTACAAGAGTGAACGACTATGTCAACATCCAGCTTGGGGGAGGCACCCCCACGTGTATCTAGATAAGTATTACTTTTCTTTCTTGGTTTTATTTACTAGTATTCAGAAATAAAGAAAATGCATAACCATGAAACCAAACAAAGTTTTTCTTTTGAGTAATATACAATAGTTTTGTGTAATCCTAAGTTTTAAATAAAATAAAAAGAAAGTTTGATTCAAGTCTAGGTGATTGACAAACATGATATGAGAAGGTCTGAGCTACTATTTAACTTGTTCCAAGTTTTGCTAGAGTTCTGGAGATTTTATCTTTTGAAAATCTAAAAATTCATAAAAAAATATGAGATCATAATACCTAGAGTCTTATAAGATATAAATATTAAAACTGTGGGCACTTGCTTTGTTCAAGCCATTGTTAATTCTTGTAGTTTTGGTTGAGAGAATTATCATGCTCCCAAGATCAAGATCTTTTTGTTTTAAAAATATAAAAGATTCACTCTTCTGAAGTATTATTGCGTTAGAGGCATGGGACTATGCAAAAATTTGATTCGAAAAAAAAGAGTGAGACGAGAGGTAAAAATGGACAAGTGTCCGAAGTAGAATTAGAGGTACAAAGATACCCACCTGAGTGGAAAAAATGGACATGTGTCTGACAGTAGAATTAGGGGTACTTGCTGCCCACTTGAAAAAAAAAGAGACTGAAAAAAAGAGAAAAAAAGAAAAAAAATTATAGCCCATGGTCCCTCTAATAAGTAATATTCCAGTAAAAGATGACAAACTTCTCAAAAAGGTCAAAGGTCTTGATCTAGGAGTATGACATTCTTCTCCCTTGCTCCGAGCATTGACATAGCAAAATGCAAAGTAAGTATGCTAAAACTTTTAAAGCTCTACTTATATATCTTTCGAGAAGAAGGCAAATGCCTCAGTTTTATTTTGCAGACTCATAAAACAACTCCAGAACAAAGGTAAGACAGAAGAACTTGAGACATAGTGCTTGACTTGATCGTTCTATTTTTCAATCACTTAAGACCTTAAAAACCCTATAGTAAGAGGCATAAAAGTAACCCCTGTTTTCTTGCTGATTTTAGTTTTGCTCAGGGACGTGCAAAGGTTAAGCTTGGGGGAGCTTGTTGACGGTCCTTAATGCTCACATTTAACCATCAACTAATCATGGAAAAGGATCCAAATGCAACCAACACCTAGACTTAGGGTTTTATCTGACAGAACTCTACGAGTTTTGGTGTTTGTCTATTTCTGCAGGGGGTTATCAGGAAATATGGAAAAGAGGCCCACATGTCTGGTTAATGATGAGATATTAACTTGACGCGCAATTATCTGCCATCTAGAAGAGTCCAGAAGCCACAGGAGCGAACGGGAGACGTGACGGAGCCGGGCACTCGGCGCCCGCCCTCCCTTACTGGGCGCCCGCCCTCCCCCCTGGACCAATCAGGGCGAAGCTCGGGGATCATGCTCCACCGACCTAATACTTCAAGGAAAACCACACGATCAATGTCGGTTTGATCCGACGGCCCAGATTCATTTGAAGGGACTATAAGACCAGACCCCCCTGGCCCCTGGAGAGCATACCTCTTCTACAGAATCAAAGCTAGGGTTTCAATTCTTCATCCAAGTAGAGAGGATCCCTCTAGTTCTTCTAGTTCTACCTCTAGTTCATCTAGATCTAGTTCTAGTTCATCTAGTTCTAGTTCTAGTTCTTCTAGTTCTAGTTCTAGTTAGTTCTAGTTGTAATCTAGAAAATAGGGAGAGAGAAGAGGAGAGCGGAGGAGGAGCCGGATCTGTCGGATCTTCCTCAACATTGTACTTTTGCAGTAACTGGTTTGTTCTTCATCGTTCTCCAGGTTCTTCAATTCATAATCCTGAGTTCTTTAATTACTTTTATTTACATTCAAGTTATTTATTGGATTCCCGCTTGCATCAAGTGCTCTAATCTTTGCAACATTAGAGTAGTAATTAATAGATTAGACATGGTGTTTAGTCTTGCAATTACCTGGAATTGCACCCAATCCTGCGGATTGTTGTGGTAGCCTTAGGGTAGTGACAGCCCTAACGGTCGACGTATTCCACCTCGTTCAGATCGGTGTATGTAGGACCGTAGTCAGACCTTCCTAGCCCCCTTCTCATCTCTTTCTGTGGTTAGTGCTCTGATGTCCCGATATAGATAATCTTGAAGTAATTCTTGATTCTTAGATCAACTAAAGAACTCTCAGGAAACTTCCTCTCTTCCCACCAAAAATAATTATATAGTTATCCTTGGGTGATCTTGAATCTTAATTAGTACACTCACGTTCCCTGTGGAAAATCGATACTCTGGAATACTCCCGGGTGAAAGCTACATCGTTATCCGTGCGCTTGCAGATTTTTCTGTTTGCGTTTAAAATACCCAACAGAAGGTAAAAATGGATTACGTCTATTTCTTCTAATTCTTTATTGGGCTCTAAAAATAATTTAAGACGTTGACCATTTACCTTGAATAACGTACCTTCGTCATTTTGAAGTGTGATAGCTCCGTGGGATGATGAATTGATTACCTTGAATGGTCCTTCCCATTTGCTCTGGAGTTTTCCATGCCCGAAAAGCTTCACCCTGGAATTAAAAAGTAATACCTTATCTCCGGGTGTGAACTCCTTCTTCTTGATCCTGTTGTCATGCCACCTTTTGACTCTTTCTTTGTAGATCTTCGAGTTGTGATATTCTTTCTCTCGCCATTCTTCCAATTCTGATAGTTGCATTCTTCTATGATTTCCAGTGACATCTAGGTCCATATTCCATCTCTTTATGACCCAGTGTGCTTTGAATTCTAGTTCAACAGGTAGGTGGCAAGTCTTCCCATACACCAATTGGTATGGGGACATTCCAAATGGGGTCTTGTATGCTGTCCGGTATGCCTAGAGTGCATCGGGTAACTTGTCTTTCCATGCCGTTCCCATTTCATTAACTATCTTCTGAAGAATATTCTTGATTTGTTTGTTGAAGGTCTCTGCTTGGCCACTTGTCTGAGGATGGTAGGGGGTAGCGACGTTGTGACGAATTCCATGTTTTGATAGATATTGCTTGAAGCGTTTGTCAATAAAGTGTGCTCCTCCATCACTTATCACTACTCTGGGAACTCCAAATCTTGGAAATATAATTTCTTCAAGCATCCTCTTTGAACTGATGTTGTCGGCATGCTTGCAAGGTAGTGCCTCTACCCACTTGGAGACGTAGTCAACTGCCACCAAGATGTACTCACAATTCTTTGATGGGGGAAATGGACCCATGTAGTCTATTCCCTAAACATCAAAGAGCTCAATCTAAAGGTTGTTGGTGAGTGGCATGGCATCTCTTGTGTTTATGTTTTCGTGCCTTTGACATGGTCCACATCTTCTGATATATTGCTTCGTGTCTTCATACATTGTAGGCCAGTAGAATCCACACTGCCAGATCTTTGAATGTGTACGGAATGCTCCATAATGACCTCCATATGGTGATGAATGACATCTGTCGATGATCTTCCGTCCTTCCTCAGTGGTCACAGATCTCCTGAGTAAGCCATCAGAGCATACTCAGAAGAGGTATGGCTCATCCCATATATGTGAATGACTTTCTTGAATAAGCTTCTTCTTGTTTGCTCCTGGTGGTACATACCGTGAAACCATAAAATTAACAATATCTACATACCAGGGGTCAGACCTGTTAATCCCGTAGTGCATGTCGTCCCGGAGTGAATAATTGATGGGGGTTTCCTGTGGACTCTTAAAATACATTCTAGACAAGTGATCAGCAACAGAATTTTCTACTCCCTTTTTATCTCTTATTTCTAAGTCAAATTCTTGGCGTAATAAGATCCATCTAATTAGGCGAGGTTTAGCATCTTTTTTAGTGAGCAAATATTTTAGTGCAGCATGATCAGTGTAAACAATTATTTTAGCTCCAACTAAATAAGATCTAAATTTATCAATGGCAAAGACAACAGCTAGAAGCTCTTTTTTAGTGGTTGCATAATTAAGTTGAGCTCCTGTCAAAGTTTTACTGGCATAAGCAATTGCATGATGCTTCTTATTTTTAGTTTGTCCCAAAACTGCCCCCATAGCATAATCACTAGCAACACACATAATTTTAAAAGGCAACGACCAATCAGGGGGTTGAATGATTGGTGCAGAGATGAGTGCTTTCTTTAATAAATTGAAAGATGTTAGACATGCATCATCAAATTCGAAAGGAGCATCCTTGGCTAGCAAAAGAGTAAGTGGTCTAACAATGAATGAAAAATCTTTTATGAATCTACGATAAAAACCAGCATGGCCAAGAAAGCTTCAAATTCCTTTTATATTCACAGGTGGAGGTAGTTGTTCAATTACTTCAATTTTAGCTTTGTCTACCTCAATACCTCTTTCAGACACTAGGTGTCCCAGCACTATTCCTTCCCTAACCATAAAATGACATTTTTCCCAATTAAGGACTAAGTGCTTTTCTTCACATCTTTGCAAAACCATGTCTAAGTTTTCAAGACAACTATCAAAAGTTTTTCCATAAACAGAGAAATCATCCATGAAAACTTCCATAATCTCTTCAATCATATTAGAAAATATAGACATCATGCATCTTTGAAAAGAAGCTGGTGCATTACATAACCCAAAAGACATTCTACGGTAAGCATAAGTTCCATATGGGCATGTAAAAGTGGTTTTGCTTTGATCATCGGGATGGATCGAGATCTGGTGATACCCTGAATATCCATCTAAGAAACAGAAGAACGAATGGTTCGCTAATCGCTCTAGCATCTCATCTATGAAGGGTAAAGGAAAATGATCCTTTCTTGTGGCTTTGTTTAGTTTTCTATAGTCTATGCACATCTGCCATCCTGTAACGGTGCGTTGTGGAATTAGCTCGTTCTTTTCATTCATAATAACAGTCATGCCTCCCTTTTTAGGCACAACTTGAACTGGGCTCACCCACTCACTGTGCGGCACAAGATATATAATCCCTGCATGCAGCAACTTTATAACTTCCTTTTTAACTACCTCTCTCATCGTGTTGTTAAGTCTACGTTGGGGTTCTCGAGAAGGTGAAACAGAAGGATCTATCAGAATACGATGAGTACAAATCATATGACTGATTCCTGTGAGATCTTGGAGTGAGTAGCCAAAAACTGAGTGATGTTTCTCAAGAATGGTCATTAATCGCAGAGTTTGCTCCTGAGTGAGTTTATCACTAATGATCACAGGAAACTCTGGATTGTTGTTTAGGAAAGCATAAATAAGACCGGGTGGTAAAGTTTTAAGCTCTATGGGAGGTCTAGGTGTTTCTGCAAACTCGTCTAAGGGTTCAGGTTCAGATGGTTTAGCTTCTTCTTCAATGAAGAAAGGAGCTTCATCTTCTATGTCTGGTTCTTCTAAAAGCTCTAGAGATGTAGCCTTTACCTCCTCCATAGGATCAGGCAAAAGATATGACTCGGCCTTATTATTCAAAGAGTGTGAAATTGTTATTGGTAATTTAAAAGTTTTCCAAATGAAATGTGTAGCTTTCCAGTATGACCTTCATAAAGGAGTCTTCTAAATGGTTGTCCTATCAACAGGTCGAAGTCCCATCTATCAAAGATATAGAAGTTCAAATGAACCATGGAGCCTTCTACCGTAATGGGTAGGACATTAATAATTCCAAGACTGGGGACTAATCGTCCCGAAGATTCCTTTTTGACTTTTGTTGTGGGGTTAAGAATAAGTTTTTAAATAGTTTAAGTGCAAAAGATTCAGACATGATGTTAATCCCCACAACAGGATTATAGAGAGGATCAAATCGATCAGAATCATAAGCACAGCGTATAGTTATAGAGGGTGTGTCCAAACGGATCACATCAGAGGAAAGTTCTGACTCCTCCAACCACTCGCTACTCATGACTGAGATAAGCTCTCTCAATTGATATTCAGTTGGTAAACAAATGCTAAGATGGATGTTTTGGGGTCTATTAGTAGAATGATAGTTTGAAATGTTTCCAAAATCGGCAAAAAGATCAGATTCTATATCCAGCATTAAGTCAGGTGGTGGAATTTCTTCCTTTTGTGGCTCAGAACTTGGGATAGCTAAAGTAGATGGAGAATTTGGTAGAGTGTCTACTTCGGCTTTGTGGGTTTCATCATGAATGGTATTATCCATCTCAACTTCTAGGATTCTATCTAGGATCACTCTAGCATCATCAGTAGGGATGCGAAAGAAAGAACCTCTAGACATTGTATGTAGCATTTGTTTATATTCTTTCTTAAGACCTCGAAAGAAGTGAAATAAAAGAATAGGGTCTTGAAGATTAAGGTTTGGACCAGATTCTAAAAGATCAGAAAAACGTTTCTAGAATTTTCCCAAAGTTTCATTATCTTTTTGTTTAAAAGATAGGACTTCGAGTCTAAGGTCGCCGATACGGTTGAGGGAATAAAAATCTAGAAAAAAGTTGGCTCGTAAAACTCCCCATTCACCTCATTGTTGACTTACCTTCTGACAGTACCATTGTCTAGCTTCTCCCCTTAAAGAAAAAGGAAAAAGCTTCCAACGTAAAGTTTTATCAGAAATGCCTTCAATGCGAAGAGAATCACATGTTTGCTCAAAATCTCTAATATTAGGGTAAGGGTTTTCGTCTTCCTTTCCCAAAAAAGATAGGTTTTGAATCATGGCAATCAACCTAGAACTTAACCTATACTGGGATGTTTGGATAGGCTGTGATGACTCCCATGGTAAAAGGTCAGTTACTGCAGGTATTGCAGATTCATGGATCGATTTAGAATTTTGGTTTTCCATAAGGTAAGAATAAAGAAAATAAATAAAGAATATAAAAGATAAGAAAAGATAAAAGTATAGATACAAGCTAGTAGTAAGACTCAAGGTTATCTCAGCAAACCGTCTTTCTCCCCGGCAACGGCGCCATAAATGCTTGTTGATATTTGGGAACGCAATAAGGAATTGATCCGCAAGCGCACGGATATCGGTGAGCACTTCACCCGGGAGGTTATCCAGAGTATCGTATTTATTTTTATACCACTAGGAGAAAGAGTGCATCCGACTAACCCGGTCTATTACTACTAACCTTTTTGGCTACAAAGAATGTTTCTCGATGTGAGTGATAAATAGAGAAGACTACAACCGTAATCTCCTTCTAACCTTGGTAAGGATGATCTACTGTTCTATTGGGGAAGCTTACGGAATCTGGACACCACAGAGGATGTTCAACCCGCACCTATAAACCCTATCCTTCCTGCTAACGAGATATGGTTTGCAAAGGTAACTCGGAAATGTCACGTTCCTCGCTACTACCACGGTACAACTAGTCAGGGAATATCTATGAGTATCCTAGCCCAAACACCACGTCTACGCTAGAGATGATTACTCTAAGCTCTACGTGAAGAGATTAAAGTAAACTCATAAACCAAAGAACAATAAAGCAAGAACTTACTAGAATTTAGAAGTCGAAATACTGAAGAATCCTAGGAGCAAGCCTCGGGTTAGAAGACTTGATCCCGCAGGTACAACCTCGGAGTAGACACTGACAGGCCGGGCTTCCTCCGATCTACACCTCCACTCTATCTCTCTCAATCTAGAAGAAACTAGAAGATCTATTTCTACTCACATTGGATGCTACGCCAAAAGAAATTTTATTTAGAGGAGAGGGATTCCTTCGAGGGCTCCTCTCAACTCTATGATGAACTTGTCTCCTCCGGGGCCAGGGGGTCTGGTTTTATAGTCCCCTCAAGTGAACGTGAGCCATTGGATCAAACTGACATTGATTGGACGGTTATCCTTGATCCTTTAGGTCGGTGGAGCTTGGTCCACGAAAAGAGTTCTGATTGGAATCCAGAGGGGGGCGGGCGCCCTGGTCCCTAGGGCTGGCGCCCTGGGCCAGGCCCCGTTCGGTCTCTGCTTTGTTCCCGTGGCTTCTGGAGTCTTCTAGATGGTAGAAAATTGCGCGGTGCGTTGATATCTCTATGTAATCCTGACATGTGGGCCTTTCTTCCTTATTTCCTGATAACCCCCTGCAGAAATAGATAAACAACAAAACTCGTGGAATTCTGTCAGATCAAACCCTAATTCTAGGTGTTGTTTGCATATTGGTCCTTTATCTTGTTTATTTGATAATTAAAATTGATACTTAAGAACCGTCAACACCTTGCAGAGAACAAGCTCGAAGATCAACTTGTGCAGGTGCAGTGCTCAGTGTTTTCTCTCATGTTAGCACTTGGGTTCGATTAGTTTGAGCACTTGAGACTTGTCTATCATTTGTATTGCATCCCCCTTGATAGTACAGCATACCTATACTGAAGAACAAAAGAATATAACTAATTTGATCACTTGAGTCTTCAATGTCTTCATATGCCATTTCTTCTCAATATTACTCCATAAAGGGTTGCAATCAACTTTGTCTCCTTTCTGTGAGCAAACATACCTTGAGCATGTGACTTGACCCATTTCAACACATATGAGTTCATCTCCATGGCTTCAAGTCACTTCTACTAATTATTTGATTCTCAACACAATATGACTCCTCATAGCTTGATTAGTTCCTCGACTCAATGCAAGTACTCTCTTCTTCACCTTAGCCATGGTACCTCGGTCCTTAAGCCGTCGCTTATCTCTTCACCTCCGCTTAGTCCCTCGAAGCCCTTTCCTTGCTATCTTCACCTTATCAAGCCATACTAAAGTCATATCATATTAAGCATCCATTGAATAACCATTTCTTCAATATCGTGATCCTTGCTTGAATATCTTCTAGATATAAATATTGAGATCAATCAAGCTTCAGTTTGACTCACATAGAGACATATATGGATCAGCATCAATATGGTCAAGCCAATTCACAGTTCCTTATATCCTCTCTGTTTTGGCTTGATATCCAGCCCTATATCATACATGTGCCGACATTATTAGTTTGACATCTCTATGTCTATGACTTGTGAAACATAGTCATCAACTAATGCATATGCTAATCTAAAATTCATGTGTGTCCTCACATGAACTCTGATTAGGGACAACTTTAGAACAATCATACAAGTAAAAGAGTTTTACAAATAATTCACATAATTATCAATTGATATAAGTTTGTCTATAATGGATATTCATTGAACTCATAATATATGTCATGGATACAATCTCAATATCATCATCTCTATGATTACCTCTAGGGCTTTTTTCTAACAGTCTCCCACCTGCACTAGAGTTAATCTCTAAGATATCTAATACCCATAGACCTCAAGTGTGCCTCATGCTTAGACTGTGGAAGAGCCTTTGTCAAACTATCTGCAATATTCAAATCCGTATGTATTTTCTACATATTGATTTCACCTCACCTAATGAACTCTCGAATTAGGTGAAACTTCCACAACACATATTTGTTCTTTTGGTGATTCCTAGGTATTAACAGTCCTTAACACCTCATTTTATACCGTCAACAATGGCTATTTTGGTCATATAAGTGACACAAAATAGTCATATGGTTTATTACTAATGATTTCCACAAGTTGTGATGATTATGTGAGTGCAGGTGAAATAGGGCAA
The DNA here is from genome assembly GCF_000003195.3 of Sorghum bicolor. Taxonomy (NCBI): domain Eukaryota; kingdom Viridiplantae; phylum Streptophyta; class Magnoliopsida; order Poales; family Poaceae; genus Sorghum; species Sorghum bicolor. Next base: position 12,902,595 of record NC_012876.2, on the reverse strand, counting down.
TATAATGGTAAAAACACATCTTCAATTGCTCATTTTGATTACCCCATGCTAAAGAGCTTGTCGAGATACATGAAATGGGGTTTTGGTTCACTCAATTTGGAGTCTGGGTGACAAAGTTATGGCTTCTAGAAGATAATGAGATGCAACGTGTCGGAAACTTGTCACTGGGCATGGCGGGTGCCAGGAATGTATGGCGACCGCCATGCACATGTGTCCAATGGCCATCAAACTTGTTCCAAGGCCTCTCTACTCAATGGAGAACCCATGGCAGGCATGGTTCATGGCATTGGAAGACATGGAAGTCAGGTAGTAATGATCACTGTTGGGTATTCTTAACATCATTACCAAAAGTAGACTTAGTTCTCTAAATCTAGTAACGGTGCCAAAAATGTCAAACCTATCCCTCACACCACTTAAGCCAAGTTGTCATCCCCAGCATGATATAAGAGACGCGGTATTGAAATATGCAATTGCTCTTCTAAATAAATAATGAATGGGATCTGCAAGCGCACAGATTAATACCGATGCAGCATTTTAACCGGGAAGTATTCCAGGTATCGTTATTTATATTTTTACCACTGGGAAGGGATTAACAATCATCAATAGTGATTACAGAATAGAATATGAGATTGAGCATCTATCATTGCATGTATAATTGAGAACATTATATCTAACTCATCATACAGGGATAAGTGTCACATAAAAGATATATGAAATAATGAATAGTGACAAGGATAATTAATCTGATCTAGCCACAGGATAAATATGATAAGCACCTCAATTAGATACTCTAGAAAGTCATTAGCATGGTATTAGAACGAACTACAAGAATATTCCCTAAGTTATTCTCAACTATATAGTCTAGCATTATCATAGTTAGTGCAAGCATACTTAGCAATCATCGCGAGACAAGACTACGCCCATGCATAGTGATATTAGCAAGGAATATGAGAAACATAGCAATCACTCCCCTGTAATAATGTTGCTCTGCCAGCCCAATACACGAGAGGGGGACTATATAAGAATCAATGAAGTTGTCACTATCACGAACCACCCCACGATCTGGCATATTGGGTACAATCGCAGATAAATACGGTATAAGCACCATGCCTACACAATATCTATCATTTACCCATGGATCCGATGGATAAACGCTATACGATCCTAAGCATGTATATAGATCCAATCTAACTAAGCCAAGTACGTAACTATGATAAACTAAGAACAATATAATCTTGAATATAAGCAAGTAGAGCAAAGTCATAAGCAATATATTGAAGTAGAACAAAGTCATATTCATAATATTGAAGAACAAAGATAATTAGAAAGCAATTAGAAGCACAATTAGAGAATTACCAAGAATCCTCTTGACAGATCCGGAAACCAATCGAAGATTGACTCCTTCTAGTTCTAATCCTATGTAGCTATGCTAATCTAGATATCTAATTGATGTGGTGGCTTTAATCTTGATCAGAGGCTTCTTCTCCCTTGATGGAACAATGAATTAGGGTTGAGAGGCTCTCTCCTCCAGGGGCCAGGGGGTCTGGTTTTATAGTCCCTTCAAGTGAATATGGGCCATTGGATCAAACCGACATAGATTGTATGGTTTAGATTCATCCTTTAGGTCAGTGGAAATCTCCCGCAAAGCAGAGTCCTGATTGGCCTCAGGAGGTGGGCGGGCGCCCTGACCAACTGGGCGGGCGCCCAGGGTCTGGCCCCGTTTCGCCTCCACTTCGGTCTCGTGGCTTCTGGAGTCTTCTAGATGTAAGATAATTGTGCGGCACGTTAATATCTCTATGTAATCCCGACGTGTGGGCCTTTCTTCCGTATTTCCTGATAACCCCCTGCAGAAATAGACAAACACCAAAACTCGTGGAATTCTGTCAGATAAAACCCTAAGTCTAGATGTTGATTTCATTTGGATCCTTTTCTTTATTTATTTGATAATTAAATTTGATACTTAAGGACCGTCAACAATCACCATCCAAAGATAAGCTCACAACTGAAGGAAACGACATCAGAACTGCACAAAACTTTGTACACCTGCAACGTGGAGGACAAGAGGAGATTAATGGCCAAAATTATGTGGTGGCCGCCACGTCCACCTTGGCACCCGCCACTCCACTCTGGCGCTCGCTACTCCTCAGAGCTTCCATAACGCTCCCATCACCTCTAGCCTATATAAACCCTCCTAGGGTCACTTCGAGGCAGGCAGGCAGGCACATTTGATAGTTAGTCTACTAGAGTTATGTAATGAGTAGCTAGCTAGTTGCCTCCCCTAGAAGATAGTTAGAGAGGAGAAGAGGAGAAATCAGGAGAGGAGCTGGGCTTGTCAGCGACCTCTGCTTCCTTCCACTCTATGCTTCTTCTTTGGTAATCCTATAAACCTTTATTATTTCTAAGTATTTATTTATTCCTATTTGTGTGCTCGTTTCATTGCTTGGTTAGAGTGCTCTAGTTCCAGGTACTAGATTAGATTAGTAAGTGTGTTGATTAAGCATGGTGCTTAGGCTATAGATTACCCTTGAATACGGCTAGGCCTCTGGATAGTTGTGGTAGCAGCAGGTGGTGACAGCCCTGTTAGCCTATGTATTCAACCATGTTGGGCCCAGTTCTTAAAATGTAGAGCTTGTTGTGTGTCATGCCCGATTAATTTGGGACGCATACGCTCACAGTGCATAAGTCAGGGATATATAATTCCTTAGTGTAGTGACGCTAGTGGACCAACCCTAGTAGTTAGCTTCTATACCTCTATGCCCATAGTCATCATTCCCTCTAGCCTTAAGATCACTTCACGTTCCTCATGGATTCGATAACCCTAGGAATACTCCTTTGGTGAAAAGCTACAACTAACAACCATGCGCTTGCGGTTAATTCTGTGTGCCACCTGAGGTGTCAACAAGCTTTTTTAGCACCGTTGCCAGGGAACGGTAGCTGATATCTGAAGACTAGAATCAAGATTTCTATTCCTCTCTGTATGGAGAATTTATCTATGTTCCACTTCGCAGGTCCTAAGAGTTCAAAATTAGAACCACCTCTATCATTCTAACCTATATTGGTTGATAGTTATGAGTTACGCGTGAGCTTTATCAATAAAGCTCAGGAGTGTACCTTCTCAGGAAGTGCGAAACAAAACCCATATTCACATTTACGAGATTTCATGCAAGTGTGTTCAAGATTGAATATTTCAAGCATGTCACATGAACCCCTTAAGTTGAAGTTGTTTTCGTTCACTTTGATGGGAGCAGCTAAACTGTGGCATGCTCAAACCATAGATAGTGTAGATGGAGAATGAGAAGCATTGCGATCCATGTTCACCTTAGCGTTTTTCCCTGTAGTTAAAGTAGTTTAGTTACGAGTCAAGGTTCTCACCTTTTGATAAAGGGAGGAAGAGACCCTAGGAGCAGCTTGGGCTAGACTTATCGATTTGGCCAATTCGAGACCCGACTTAGCCATTCCAGATCAAATGTTGTTACAACATTTGTATATTGGATTAGATAAGGAGACCGCCTGTTATCTTGACAATGTGTCACACGGGGCATTCCTTCATCTTACAGTGCATGGTGGATGGGAGGTTCTCAACAAAGTCTTTGAGAATACCCCCTACACCGGTGTTCATGATGAATTCCCCAGAAAAGAGAAGTTCCTAGGAGAGAAACCACCCATCCCTATTGATGATGAACCCTCGGTTAGTCAACCCGAACCCACTCTAGACTGCCAAGAAGAGGGAGAAAGTCCATCTGACCTTTTTGATATCGAAGATGATTTGTTTGAGGATTATGAGAATGCTAGGCATTTCCCTATCCATGCAATTCAATATATCGATCAATCTCCTAATCCTCCCAAAGAAACTTCCTGCCAAAAGAGTTTCCAAGAACTCTCAGCTATTTTAAGCCATGAATGGACTGTGGAAGCTGAGGCAACCGATGACATATTCTGCACTGACTACCATGTCACTGCAGTGAAATGTCAAATCAGAGGAAGGCATATTTTAGCCCTGTACGATCTGGTTGTTGGGTTGAATATGATTTCTAGCTCTTATTTAGCTAGAAATTTCCCCAACACCCATCGGTTCCAAATTAACCAATGTCTTAGAGACCCATATGGTAACATCTTAGAAAGTAAGGGGATTGTGAAACTCATTTCTGTCTCCCTTGAAGGGGTAGAAGCTCTTTTAGACTTATATGTCTTCAATGTTACCTATTTCAACGTATTATTGGGACAACCCTAGTCTACCTTGCTATCATAGGGATCCATCAAAGAGAGCCTTGATGTTCAAATTGGTAGGTAAGAGTACTTTGTACCCTTTGTTCATGCAATCAATTCCATTGCCAAACAACCACTAGACCTAGACCCTCTACATAAGGCAAGGACAACTACTCTAAATGAGATGGCTCAGCCTGACTATGAGGAAGTGTAACACACAAAAATTTGATTTTTAATTAATAGTAATTAATTAAATTTATTTGAATATTTGTGAGCATTTGAAATTAGTAAATAAATAATTTTTGTTGAAAATAAAATTCAACATAGAGATAGGAACGTGTTTATGCATTCATGCTGGAGCATACTTTACTTTGTGCTGATTGCCTTTGGTTAGAATTTATTTGCACTCAAAATTCTATTTGAAAATGTTTTGAAAAAGAAAACAAAGAAGAAAAAGAAAAAGAGGAGAAAGAAGCCAGCCTGATCTTGGCCTGGGCCAGTGGTGAAAGGTCCTAATATGGCTAGAGGGGGGGGGTGAATAGCCTATTTAAAAATTCTACAAACTCACTAGAGCAAGAGGTTAGTAAATAACAAAGTGAAGCTTTTTGCTCTAGCTCTAAAGGGGTGTTTGCAAGCCACCTATCCAACAATTCTAGTTGATATAATCACTAGGCACACAAGAGCTATGTCACTACTTACACTAGAAAGCTACCTAAAGTTTCTATACAAGTAAGTAAGCTACTCTAGTTTGTGGGAATGTAAAAGAGATGGTTTGATCTTTATACCGCCGCGTAGAGGAGATGAACCAATCAATAATATGAAGTCCAATCACCGGGAGAAATCCAATGAACAATCACAATGGAGACACACAATTTTCTCCTGAGGTTCACGTGCTTGCCGGCACGCTATGTCCCCGTTGTGTCGACCAACACTTGGTGGTTCGGTGGCTAAGAGGTGTAGCACGAACCTCATCCTCGCTAGGACACCACAAGAACCTACCCACAAGTGAGGTAGCTTAATGACACGAGCAATCCACTAATGTTGCCTTTGGCTCTCCGCCGAGGTAGGCACAAACCCCTCACAATCGCTGGGAGATGGCCACGAACAATCACCAACTTGTGCCAATCCTCCTCTGCTGCTCCAAGCCATCTAGGTGGCGGCAACCACTAAGAGTCACAAGAAAATCGCAGCTAGAACGATCCCCAAGTGCCACTAGATGCAATCACTCAAGCAAATGCACTTGGAATCACTCCCAATCTCACAAAGATGAAGAACCTATGAAGGAGATGAGTGGGAGGTGTTTGCTTAGGCTCACAAGGATGTTATGTATGCTAGAATGCCAAGAGAGTCAGCCCCAAGCCGGCCAACAACTATTTATAGACCCCTCAAACAAATAGAGCCATTGGCACTTTTCACTGGGCAAAACTCGGGGTCACCGGACGCTCAACACCTACGTCCGGTGCTCCAAAGTGAGCCACGTGTCAGAGTCTAACGGTAACCTGCAGAGTACCGGACGCTCCTGAGTTGGCACCGGACACGTCCGGTGCACACCGGTCCTAAACTCAGGGAGGTCTGCAAATTCACAGGGTCACCGGACGCTGAGCACCGGACCGTCCGGTGCTCACCGGACTTAAACCCAGGGAGCATTGCAAAATGCGCGGACACTGTACTCAGAACACCGGACACTCTAGCCTGCGTCCGGTGCCTGGCGTCCGGTGCGTAACCCTAGCTGAGCCAGGCAGCATGCACACCGGACGCACAGGCACAGCCTCCGGTGCTTCTGGGCCAGCGTCCGTAAGTGTTTCTCAGCGAGAAACACTCCCGCGACTTCTCCAAAATTCCCACCGGCGCAATAGAAACTATGCACTTTATTTTCTCAAAAAGCACCTAATCCCATCTTTTCTCTACCCTTCAAACTCCACCTCCTTCTCAAAGTGTGCCAACACCACAATGTGTAAACCAACATGTGCACGTGTGTTAGCATTTTCACAATCATTTTCTTCGAATGAGTTAAGTTAGCTCACTAGGTTCTAAATGCATGCACATGAACAAAGACACCTAGTGGCACTTGATAACCGCTTAGCCAAAGAATTCTCCTCTTTATAGAACGGCTATCTATCCTAAATGTGATCACACCCTCTATGGTGTCTTGATCACCAAAACCAAAACCCTAAACAATACCTTTACCTTGATCTCCATAGAGTTTTGTTTTTCTCTTTCTTCTGTTCAAGTTGAGAACTTGATCATCTTGTGGTCATCACCATCATCATCATGATCATCACTTGCTCCATCACTTGGCATGTACCAATCTTATTAAGTCTACACACACTTAGTATAGAGGTTAGTACTATGGTTTCATCAATTATCTAAAACCAAACTAGGGCTTTCAAGTGGTCGCAGCCCAGTTCCCTTTCCTCCCCTCTCCCCTTGCGCTCGGCCCAGCTTCCTCCCCCGCGGCCCAGCTCGCTTTCGGCCAGCAGCCAGGCCCGCACGCGGGCCCTCCCCTTCCTTCTTGCTGCTACTGACGGCCAGGACCCAGCGCCTATCTAGCTGACAGCATGGGCCCACACGTCAGCGACTCGCACGCTTTCCTTCTTCTCCCGAGCGTCTTCCAACCGGACCCTGGGAATCCAATCCCTGGGAATCGTGATTTCCTTGCCTATCGCGTCGACCAAGCGCTATAAAGCTTCTCCCCCACCCCGCAGCTCCCTCTTTGCATCTAAGTTGCGACACCGAGCCCTAGGTGCCCCCATCTTAGAGCTTGAGATCTCGCCGGAGTGCGCCAACTTCCCCGCCACAAACCGAGCCCTTGCTTACCTCTCGGTCCGAGCAAAGTCGCTAGGTGAGCCTGCAGCGCCTTTCTCCGTCTCCCGTGCTTTCAGTTTGATTTTTGGTGCACAGAATTGTGAAAGCGGACAACGCCGGCGAGCTTCGCGGCTCTGGCCATGGCGCAGCCGTGCCGGAGCTCTGGAAGCCGGCCGACCGCCGCCAGCCCCTCCCCCTGATGCATCATGAACAGTTAGATCACAGATCAAAGGCCCAGAACAAAACATACCCTTTCGGTGGAGAAAATTCACTAAGAGTCCCTGGAACTTTTCTATATTTACACCGCGGTCCTGGCCGGTTTGAGTAAAATACGTTTTCACATATTTACAGAATTACCACTGGATTTAAATTGCTCATAAAATATTCGTTTTAACTCTGTTTTTGTCCGTTCAAATTTTGCTAGATTCGTATTTATGAGCTCTACATGTTAGAAGTATTATTTCACTGTTTTGAAACTTTTTAATTTTGCAGTAGCATTTAATTATTTATTCTTCTATAGGAAATCTTGGAAAATTCATAACTTCTACGTTTTAATTCCGATTTTCATGAACTTTACGTTTGTGTGATCGTAGTGCTACGTAGAATATTTTTATAAACTTTTATCTTTGATTTACCACTGTTGGTGTAATGTTCTACTTATAGCTTGTTTGCTTTGTGTATGATTGTCTCCATTGGATTGCGTGTTGTTGATTGATGTTTGGGAATAGACGGTGAGCCGTACTATGGTGAGTAAGACCAAGCTTTTGACGACCAGCAGCAGGCTCAGGAGAGCTTTGATGAAGGTAAGTATAACTTGGGACTATCCTTGTTATCTACACACTTTTAATACAATATATCATATACATGTGTCCACCTTGACAACCTTAGTAAAATCATAGATGATTGTTATCCTGAATTCCTTGTGACCTATTTAGATATGCATTTGGGTAGTTCTTGCTAGTGCTTGATTATTAAACCATGATCTTGTAACATGAATATTTGGATATACAATAAATAATAAAATAAGCTTTCTAGCAACTTGAACATAAAGGGTGGAAAGAACTCTGGCTTTTGCTGAATTGATCTTGACCCTCCAAACGGACTTATCCCTTGGCAAAAGTTGGGACAACTCGTACAACCATGAGGGCTATATGGCTCTGGTTTTAGCTCAGTATGAGGATCTTTTTCTAGCTTGTTAGTGGTTACCTTAAATGGCGTAAGAATGGCTAGACATGTTGGGTATAGTGCGGCCTCTATCCGTGTGTATAGGCTGCGTGTTATGTGCCATGGAAGGGGGCTCTATATCTGTCTGTCGAGTGAATCTAATGGCTCTAACTTGTTAGACGAAACCTTTGAAAGGCTTCATAGTGAACCCTGTCGGCTTTCCTTGGAAGTGAGCTAAAAGGTCGATAGGCCTCACGTGAAAGGGTAAATCACGACTCATGGGTAAAGATATACAACCTCTGCAGAGTGTTAAATCTGGTATACTAGCCGTGCCCATGGATATGGGTGGCCCAGAAAACTGACGGAATAGATGGACACTGATGAACAAGATTAATGATGATAAATGATAGTTTATTATGTTGTTTATATGTGTTATTCTTAATTCTTGTGTACATTGATCATGTGGTTATGAGATTTAATTATGTTACCTTGACATTTGCTATCTAAAATATAAACATGCTATCTACATATAAAAGCTAAATGTAGTCAAACCAGTGTCAGCTAATTGAGCCTCATGAACCCCTGGTTATACTTGTTGAGTACGATATGTGCTCACTCTTACTATTTCACAACACCTTAGGATATGTTAATGAAGATAACTGGAATGAGGACTGCCATTATGAGTACTAGGCTTGAAGTCAACCAGTCGACAGTGTCCCTGTGTGTGCTTCCGTCAAGAGTATCATTATTTGTTTGAGACTATGTAATAATTATTATTCCGCTATGTAAGAAACATTCTGATGGTACTATTTGAGATTTGTCAACTTATGTGTGAGACTGATTCTGGGGCGCACATGAGCCTTTTATGCACTCTATTTCGTTCTTGAAATTTGGGTGTGACAAATTGGTATCAAAGCTTTGTTGACTGTCGGACGCAAGCCTAGTTAGAAATTGGTCATCTTAAGGTTTTGAAATTGCATAAAATCCTTGTTCTATAAACCTTGATATTTTCCTCCGTACTATGTTCTTTTCATTGTTATTCATCTTCACCTTGTTGCTTATTTTAAAGGCTTGTTCTCACCCCCACCCCTTGCTTGATATGCTTTTAGAACTTTTTCTTACCACCTTCTGGCATCATTGAAATAGGAGTTTTAGGATTTTTACTCTTAATAGGAAGAGAACGATAGTACCACAAGTTGAGTCAATGCTTGAAGTGTGAAGCTTTGATGCTTGGTTTGGTTTATCATTATGCTTATACTTGATTTGGATCTTTATAATGAGTGCAATGATTTTGTGGAATTTTCTCTATAATTTCATTTAGTTTATAGGCCTCAAGCATAAGGATTAATGAACTAAATAGTTGGGTTTGGATAAAATTCTGTTTGTCCCTTGCTGATTTCTGGAGCAGTCCGCAAGAATTCTGATATAACTCAAATTCTGTTCATGCAAAGTTTATCAAATTTTTCTGGGAACAACTAGACTTCTTTATCTTTCCAACGCCGCAAGAATGAACAGTATTATCTATTATGAGCTGTGAGATATAACTGTTCAAAATTGAGGTTTCTGCGCAGTCTTGAATTCTGGAACAGTTTTGGTTATGCCCAGTTTTGACTAATTTAACGACAGGATCTGTTAATATGGTCTAAATTAAAGTTGTAGATAATTCCTTTATCTTTCCAATGGTGTACAGAATGTCTCATTTTGAGTTCTAGAACTCGAGATATGACTGATTTTCCGAACTGCTGATGTTGGATATCGCTAGAAAAATTCAGATTCAATTATCTCTTACATTAATCATGTTAGATATTACTGAGAGCAGTGGCGGACCCAGGATTTGGCCAAGACTAGGGCCAAATCCTAACATCTAAATCCTAGTGGCCAAATTTTAAAAGCTATGACCTATAATATATTTGTATATCATGAAAAATAAATATTGTCAAGCAAAGTTTGCAAATTGAGAGAAATTATTGAACTATATAATTAATAGTACGATAATTAATAATACATTGAAAAATAAATACCTATTGTCTAGTGATGATTTGTTGTATTCGCATCTTCCACTTCCATGTCTTCAATAACAACTCCTAGTTTGGACAAGATGTAAGAGTTAATAAGAACAGAAATAGCTAAAGAAAAATAATCTCATATTAATATGCATTTGTATTCTAAATGGTTGAATGTAACATACCAGAGGTACTAGGTAGATTAGGTATCCTATGATTCAACTAGTCATCCCCCATTTTATTCCGAGATTCAGTTCTATAGTTGGTTGGCTCAAATTTACATCTATTGCACTAGCTCTGGCTCAAAAGTTAAAATTAGCAATTGGAATCAAAGTAAACAAATAGTAGAAGCACTGAAGCAGTGAAGAAGTATAGATTGAAGAAATACCTTCAAAAATCACAGTCACAATCACACAGACTGACAGGGAGATGGCCGGAGGGGAGTTCGGCCGGCACGGCAGCCAAGGGCCAAGCCACCAATGCCAAGGGGCGAGGCATGGCCGGTCGCTGGTCCACCTGCCAGCCTCCTGTGAGGGCGACGGCGGTCGACTGCAGGGCGTCAGCAAGCGGCAGGGCAGTGGGGCAGGAGGCCACGAGGCAGGAGGCTGCAGCAGGATGCGGGCAGGAGCAGGGGCGGCGCCGGCGGGAGGCAGGAGCAGGAGCGGTGCCGCGGGAGGCAGGAGCAGGGGCGGTGCCGTGGGAGGCAAAGCGCGACTCACCGACTCGTGAAGTCCCCAGTAGGAGCAGCCGTGGCCTGCGGTCTGCCTTGTCTCCTCCTTGTTGGGCTTCATTGTTGCTTGTTGGGCCAAAATTGAAACCTGCTCCTAAAAAATCTGGTCAGCGACTAGGGCCATGGCCCTAGTGGCCTTAGGGCTGGGCCCGCCCCTGACTGAGAGTTGTTTGTGTGCTTTGAACTACATATGGCAGCAAGATGTATAGGCAGAGGCCATGGCCTGGGTGCTAATGTTCCAATTACTGTGGAAGAGCTCATGCAAACGCAGAACGAGATGATGCAAGCTTTCATGCAGCACCTTAAGTATCAACCTACACCACCACCACCACCACCTGTTCATGTGAGAGATAAGCGTGGAGAATTTATGAAGGGAAGACCTCCAGTGGTTACTCACTCTACAAACCCTATGGAGGCAGATGATTGGCTATGTGCTGTCGAGAGACAGCTGAACATAGCACAGTGCAATGATGTGGAAAAGGTGTTGTATGCTTCTGTACAGCTTCAGGGAGCAGCTCAGACTTGGTGTGAGTCCTATCAAGCTGCTCGTCCCAACCATGCTCCTGCTATCACTTGGCAGGAATTTTGCACAGATTTCAGAGCACGACATATCAATGAAGGAATAATGGAGCTTAAGTAGGAGGAATTCAGATATCTTAGAATGGGCTCTATGACTGTGGCTGAGTATCATGACATGTTTGAGCAGTTGGCCCGCTACGTCTCTTCATGAAAGGTGTTTACTATGAACTCAGGTTGCAGTTGGCTGGAAATACCTATCCTACTTTCTAGGCTCTGGTGAATTGTGCTATTGTGTTGGATAACATGCGCAAAGGTCAGGGCAAGAAGAGAAGGATGCTAGCACAAGGTCCTGGTAGCAATAACCGCCAACATTTCAATTCTCAGCAGAGCGATCAACAGGTTCTAGGGACCAGTTAGTCAGTGGGACCGCAACCAATAACCTCAACGTTTCCAGAACCAACCACAGAATGGGAATCAGCGCCATCCATACCAGTAGCGTAATCTTAATCAACAGCAGAGTGGACAGCAGACTCCCCGCTCGGGAAATTCAAATGCCACCTCTATGAAGAGAAGTGCTCCTAATACTCCTACTAGGTGCTTTCACTGTGGGAAGGAAGGACATCTGTCATATGACTGCCCAGAGAGGTTCAACTAGCAGAACAGCAATTAAAAGTCTAATTCTCATGGGGCAAAGGTGAACCATGTGGCTACAGATACAGTTCAGGAGGGACCAGAGATTATGATTGCTACGTTCAGTATCAACTCTATCCCCGCTACAGTTTTATTTGATTCTAGAGCTTCGCATACATTTATTTCACAAGCATTTGTTAGAGTTCATAGCATTCCACTAGTTGCCATGAAAACCCCTATGCTAGTAAACTCACCAGGAGGGACTATACCACCTTTCAACATGTCTTTCTTTAAGAGAGGTAGATTTCCCTGTCAGTCTTATGGTTACGAGAACATCAGGCATAGATGTGATCTTGGGTTTGGATTGGATGAAGAAATATGCTATGGAAATTAAGTGCAAAGATAAAGTAGTAGTTGTGACAACACCAACGGGAGAGCGAATCAGTGTTGATGTAGTAGTGCAGGCTCCACCCACCACTACAGTGAACTAGCTGGATGATGATGTTGATTTTCAGGACCATGTAGTGAATAAATTTCTAGATGATTTTTCAGATAAGTTGCCAGGTGTGCTACCTGACCAGAGACATTGAATTTATTATTGAATTACTACCTGGTACTGCAGCTATAGCTAAAAGACCTTACACAATCGGGGTAAATGAGTTAGAAGAACTTAAGAGACAAATAAAGGGAGTTACTATCATGAATAAGTACCCTTAGCCTAGGAGTGATGACTTATTCAATTAGTTAAGTAGAGCTCTCTAGGAAAGGAGATTTCACATATGAGGAATATCTAGTTAAGAATTTGGAAACAGCTGAGAGAGTTATTAGAAGTCGGATCACTAGAATGTGCAAGGTGCAATGAAATCGGTATTTAGAAGCAAAAGCAACTTGGGAAAGAGAGGATGTTTTGAGAGAATCATATCCACAGTTGTTTGTTTATGCACTGCTCAATCCTGATGTTGGTGCAAAAGCTGTTCTGCAAACACAAAGGGCTAATACCCGATTCAAACGTTAAGGCGTGCCAGCCGATTTGACCTTACTATCGGCAAAGGTGGTAACTCGAATACTTTGGTCCCGACAACAGCGATGCGCCCGGATGTCACGGCCAAGAGGTACTCACACGGAACTCGAGAACACACCGAGCTTAAGTCGACGAATTCCTAAGAACTCATAATGAAAAAGAAAAGTATGACGAAGTCGTCGAAAAGTAGATGCTTGAATATGAGTAAAAACTTGTGTTTGATTGGTTGATTGATTCATTATTACAAGGCCCTAGGGTCTATATTTATACCCTGCTCAAAGAGCTACAACCAAACACGACTAGAATTCAAATTCCAAATTACACAAAATCCGTATAAAAAAACGATTAAAACAACTAAGGAAAACATAAAACTATTTCCCCCGTGGCAAGCTGGAACAGCTCCACAAACCGATCGGCAACTTCCAAACTCTCCTTCCGTATCATCGGCAGACTCCCATGTCATGGTCATCGGCAGACTCTCTTGCCATAGCCATCGGCACAGACACATCATCTCCTATGGACTTAGTCCCGTCCAATTCCTCCTTCATCAGCAACCATCCTCACCGCCATCTTATCCTGCCGGCCTGTACTCTACCAAACATGGACACGTGCCCAAAAACGGAGTCAACACATGCCCCCCAATTTCGGAGTATGAAATCGTTAATGCTCCGAAATTCTCTGCAGTAATGATGCCTTTTCCCGCAATTAATGCTCCTAATCTGGTAACCGACAACCTCAATCTGAACAACTCTGATCCTGTTCTTTTGTAAATCCATCGAAATCCTCAACTTCCCAAATGGACATTTCCTTTTTAGTCGCACATCGGCAATATTACCGTTACAAGGATTTGTCGATGGACTGACCAGGATGCTCGTACCTTATCTTCCCAAACGGCTATCTCCACTTTATTCGCCCATCGGCGATATGACCGTTACAAGACGCTGCCGATGGACCGACCAGGAGATCCCGCACAGTGAAATATCTCTGAATAATGACCGCTTCCTGTCAAATCACCTGCACAATCCCTTGATTACCGTGCGAACAGTTACCATATCTACCTGAGCACCCTCGGATTTCTCGGATGCGGCAAAGAGATAAGTCAGATTTGCCCTTGCCCGTTCTGTCCTATAAATAATTCCTTCTCGGGTACTCCTTCTCCATCACATCATTCCACAACTCCAACTTCCCCTTTCTGGTGGCGGCGCTGTCCAAAAGCTCCAACATCTTCGACGAAGTCCCTTCTTCACCAACTCCGAAGCCCTCACTCATCCTCCTCGTGACAAGATGGCCATCAACTTCATCATTCCTGAGGTCAGTTCTTCGCACCATCCCTTGTACCTTTTCTCACACCCCTGTTCATCCGCAATCTTACTGAGCATTTTCTTTTTCTTTCTTTGCGTTTTTCTTTTCCACTAGGAATTAGCCAACAAAACTGTCATCCCCACCGATCAGCCACACCTTCAATGCCTTGGCCCGCTAGGGGATCCAGATCCAACCGACCTTATAAACGCAGAAACCAACAGGATCCCTTTTAGAGCAGAAAATTTTTCCCTGGATCTGTGGAAGGACACTTTTCGTTCCTGGCCCAGCCCTACCGTGGGATGGAAGGATTGGTTCTTGAGGATCAGCAACTCCAATGAAGTCTAGTGGGGCGAGAGAAAGCTAGACCAATGCATTAGGTTGTCCATTGCCGATATACACAGGAATGAATCACTGCTGATAGCCGCATCATACTTTTGGTCAGACACCCTCAATGCCTTCGTCTTTGGCCATGGCCCTGCTTCCCCTACACTTGCCGATGTAGCCATGCTCACTGGCCTGGATGTATCTTCTGCCGATAGCACCCACTTCTTCGATACTAAACCCAGTGCTAAGGTAGAAACCCGCACCATCGGCGGCTGGTCGGGGTATATCCAGAAATACCGCAAAACAGGCCCTGTTGACACAAAAGAGCAGACCTGCTTCGTGAACATGTGGCTAGACAAATTCATGTTTTGCGGCCGATCGGGAGGACCAACTTCCGTTTATCTAGCAGCAGCAGAAAATCTGGCCAATGGTGGCCGATTTCCCCTCGGCCGATACCTGCTTGGAGCAGCCTATCACCTCCTCCACCAAGTAACCAAGAAGCTCTTACTCAGAACCGGCCCTATGGGGGGGCATCAGGTGCACCGGCCTTGGGCCTTTGCGGCTTGGGGGCCCAACCAAAAATATGTTGTATATACTCTGTATATGTATTAGTAATTTAGTATTACATTGGCCCAGCCGTGGTCGGCATGCAGCCTTTTGTTTTCTGCGTGGGAGACCAGGAGACAGATCGCTAGAAGAGGCCTGGAGGCCGGAGCCGAGCGGCCGCGCAACCCTTGCATCGCAAATTCCCATCTGACTGCTGGCCGCCGCAGCGCTGAACGCAGTGACGCAGGCACACAACCATCGTCCATCGATCGCAAGTTCTGCTGGCCACAGGAAGATTTCAGGAAAACACACCGATCAACCAATCAGGTTCTTATAATCTTATTGATTTGATTCGGTTTAATATTTTTCAGTTCATATGAATATATGATCATGCCAAATTTCGTATGCCCTAGGTTTTTTCAGTTCAATTTTTGTCTATTACTTTGCACTCAATTACTCATGTAGTCCTATTTTTATTTTAATTTAGGTCAAGTGTTAGAATTTGAGAATGTTACCTAAGAAACATGAGTCGGGGGCTGCGAAAAGAAAGCGAAAAAGACAAGAAAAACAGTTTCGGCAGTCACAACAAGGTGCTTTAGATAAGTTTTTTCCAGTTTCAAGTAGCGCTGTGCCTGAGCATGATGAGAACCCTATAGATGCACCTGAGAATCAAGAAGAGCCTAGAACTGAAAATATACAGTCTTCTTTTGAACCTGGAAATTTACAACCTTCCAATGATAATGATAATATTAGTGAACAAATTGATGCTTGGATGAATGAAAATTTACAGGCTTCCTCTGAACCTGAAAATTCAGTTGATGATGTGCAACCCTCTATTCATGATGTCTTTGATCCTAGAACTTGGGAGAATCTTGATAATAAAGGTAGAAATATCTTGATTGAAAAAGGGCCAGTTAGAGAATTGAATCTTGAGTTCCCTGCAGATGCTCGTAATAGACGTTTTTCATATACTTACTACTCTAGAAAGTTAAGCAATGGTGAGGTGGTTGATAGAAAATGGTTGGTTTACTCTAAACATGTGGACAAAGTATTTTGTTTTTGCTGCAAATTGTTTAGATCAGATCAAAACAGAAGTTTGGTTGCACATGATGGATTGAGGGATTGGAAACATCGTAGTGCCAGACTCAAGGAACATGAGAATAGTGTTGAGCATATAAGAAACATGAATTCTTGGAATGAAGTTAGGCTGCGGTTGAGCAAAAATAAAACAATTGATGATGATTTGCAACGAGAAATTGCAAAGGAGGGAGCGTTGGAGACAAGTTTTAGTAAGAATTGTTTCTGTTGTCAAGTTTCTTGCTAAACATAATTTGGCTTTCCGAGGGCAAAATGAGAAACTATATCAACCTAACAATGGTAACTTTCTGGGCACGGTTGAAATGATGGGTGAATTTGATCCTGTGATGCAAGACCATATTAGGCGGATTCAAAATAGTGAGATTCATCATCATTATCTTGGGCATAGAATTCAGAATGAGATGATTTCTCTTCTTGCAGATTGTGTAAAACAATCTATATTAAAGATCATTAGGAATGCCAAGTATTTTTCTGTGATTTTAGATTGTACTCCAGATGTGAGCCATGAAGAACAAATGACTCTAATTATTAGATGTGTAAATATATCTGAAAATGTTCCAAAAATAGAGGAGTTCTTCCTTGAGTTTTTGAAGGTAGATGACACATCAGGATTGGGTCTTTTTAATGAACTACAGAGTGCATTGGCCTCTCTTGGTTTGAATATTGATGATGTGAGGGGACAAGGCTATGATAATGGTTCTAATATGAAGGGGAAACACCAAGGTGTTCAGACGCGCTTGCTTGAAATTAATCCAAGAGCATTATATATGCCGTGTGCATGTCATAGTCTGAATCTTACTCTTTGTGATATGGGAAACTCTTGTAGGTAAACTACTATTTCTTGTATATGTTATACATTGTTTCCATATAATATGCCATACTTTGGGATCTTACATTTTGTGATATTTGAAATCTTGCAGGCAAGCTATTTCATTTTTTGGTGTTATCCAACGTATATACACCCTGTTTGCAAAATCGACGAAACGGTGGAAGATTTTAGTTGACAATGTCCCAGGATTGACAGTTAAGTCATGGTCTAATACGCGTTGGGAAAGCCGAATAAAAAGTGTTCAAGCTATCAGATTCCAAACTCCTCAAATAAGATCAGCTTTAATAGCATTAGAGAAGGCTTCAACTGATGACCCAGGAACAGTTAGTGATTGTCAATCTTTGGTGAGTGCACTTGAGAATTTTGAATTTTTAGTTGGTTTGGTTATTTGGCAGGACATTTTATTCTCCATAAATAAGGTCAGCAAGAAGTTGCAATCTAAAATTGTGAGTTTAGATGCTACTCTCAAGCACATTCAAGGTGTCATAGCATATTTTGAGAAGTATAGAGATGAAGGTTTCATTTCTAGTATGGAAACTGCAAAAAACATTGCATCTGAATTGGATATAGAGCCAATATTTCCTACAAAACGTCAGCGAAAGAGAAAGAGGCATTTTGATGATCAAGATGACCAAGACGAGGAGATACAGCAGTCTGCTATGGACACCTTCAGAAGAGAGTACTTCCTAATTATGATTGACCATGCAATTGCTTCACTGAATAGTAGATTTGAGCAGATGACAGTATTTGATAATATTTTTGGGTTCCTGTTCAACTCAAAAAAATTGAAATCCTTGGATGAAGTTGATCTTTGGGCGCACTGCAAGATTTTTGTGGATAAATTTTCTCATGATAACTCATCCGATGTTGAGATCAATGACTTTTTCCAAGAATTAAAGGTGTTGCAAATGGCTTTGCCAGATTCTATGATGTCAGCGCCTGAAATTCTTAAGTTTATTATGGATGCAGATTGCTATCCAAATGTTTCAGTTGCCTATCGAATTCTCTTAACTGTACCTGTGACTGTAGCTTCGGCCGAAAGAAGTTTCTCAAAATTGAAGTTGTTGAAGAACTATTTGAGATCAACTATGTCACAAGAAAGGTTAAATGGCTTGGCTATGTGCACCATCGAGAGGGATATCTTGGACACTATTGATCTCAATACCGTTCTTGATGATTTTGCATCAAGAAATGCGCGAAGAAATATATTTGTATAAGAAGCAATGAATATGATGGAGTTCTGTTCTTTTTGAAGGTAATCATATTAATTCTAGAAGTACAAATATATTGCTTTTTAATCTACATTGTTTCTCCCTATTGATAATTATCAGACATATTTAAGATTAAATATATTATTGTTTTTGGTTTTCCTTTACAAGTAAAATAAGCCTATATATTATAAACTAGAGGGCCGTCGCGATGAGCTCGTCAGAGGGCCCTCGAAATCCTAGGGCCGGCTCTGCTCTTACTCGGCCAGTCCATCGGTAATCTGGGAGGTCCCTGGTGGTTCATTAACATGTGGCTCAGCCTCCACATGCATAAGCGTCTGGAGTTCAATCTCTTTACACAACGCTTTCCAAGGGACATAGCAGAGAACCATGTGCTGGGTGAAGAAGAATCGGCAACACGCCCTCCTTTGAACTTCGGTGAAGCTATCATAGCTCTGCCTGGCACAGGGGGTAATCCAGATCAGATTAGTCGATTCTTCCAAACCTTGTACGAAGGTTTGGCCAGAGATGAGCGAGCATGGTTAGCTTATGATGACCCAGACACCGTGTTTCCTCTGGTTTAAAACCCGTTCGACGAAGCTCTTGATAAGGACAATGAAGTAATGATGGCCTTGGTGACTCCTAGAGCCATACCAGTGAACTTCTTTGGCAGTGGAAAAACCTCTCCCCAGACTTATGAATTCTACAATCCATAAGCACTAGTTCGTCAGTTAGCTTTCGGCCAGCTGCCGATTGCACTCTGTTATGCCGATGTGATAAAGCCCAGAGAAACCATTAACAGCCTCCTTGAATGGATCCGAGTGGCCCAACTGCCATCAAGTGCCAATACAGATGTAAACCTGTCAGAGTGGGTACCAGCCGCCTTCATCACTCAGGCGTACAAGCAGTGGTGGGCAGAATGGAAGGAGCACCTATTCTGCAAATCGGCTCTTTCGTATCGCGGCATGATCGATCCTGAGTACGAAGTCCCTACTGACACTGTAAGTATCTTTAAACCGATGTTCCAATTCTCTCAATTCTATTTCCATCTGTAACTGATTCTTTGTGTGACTTTTCAGGTCGATAACACCCCTCCGTCAGTCAGTAGAAGTGGCAAGCCGATTGATCTGTTTGCATCGGGTCCAATCCCCTCAATCGGCCACAATGCTCCTACCTTGGCCGCCATCGTACATCGAGGCATACGCCTCAAGAAGGTTATCACCAAGAGAACTCAGACATCACCATCGGTAGCTGCTTCTACTCTGGCACAGGCTTTCAATGTAATTGCCAAACCTTTTCATTTATACCGATCTTCTTTTTACATCTGCTACATTGATACTCACAAGTCTTCTTTTCTGCATCAGCAAACCAGCGCATCGGCAAGGACCAAAAGCAAAGGTACCGATGCCCCCCAGTCCAGCCAGCAAAAGAGAAAGGATACCAAAGGTACCAGAGCACAGGCAAAGCGCCAGAGAGTAGCAACTCCCCCTCCTCCTCCGGTATCTCCAATCCCGGTGGAGTCTTCCCCTTCTTCTCCAGAAGTCCAGACGCAGCAAGCACCATCTTCCCCACCAATGCAAGAAGCACCACTGGTGGAAGAACTGTTGACACTAGCTAACACCACTTAGATACTAGGTTGTCATCCCTAGCATGGCACCAGAGTGTACAAAGGTATTTATAAATGTAAAGGCTCTCTAGAAAATAATCTATTCTATCCGCAAGCGCACAGATAAAACACCTCATTGTAGCATTTCACCAAGATAAGTATTCCAGGTATCGTTATTTATAATTTTGCTCTAGGGATCTAAGGAGATGGAATTAAATCAAGGAACAAAATCTATCAAGGCATAGAATAGAGATAAACTTGCAAGAACATGATTACTAATGAGAAACTCGTCACACAGTCACTTACTTTAGCAGGGGGTAAACCATAAAGATAATGATAATAAAGTATAAGTTCATGGGATAAAGAGCACAGCGATTAGAAAATAGACTACTCCTCATATATGTAGGTGATGTCGGATTAGCTAGAGAATGGATTCTAAGTTATCTACTAACTACTAAGTCATAATCTACTCTAGTTATCTACAAGATCATATATAGCATAAAAGACTCTTCATTCACGTATAAGGAACATTGATAAAGTAAATCAGAGCATCGCATGACTTACTCCACAATACCGGTTCTGCCTGTCCTATCAACGGAGGGTGGACTATATAAGAATCAACGAAGCTGTCACTATCGTGAACTACCACACGACTCGGCCAATAGGATACATTTGCAGATAAATAACATCTAAGCACCACGCTCACATGTGATCTATCACCTAACTCCCTCGCGTCAAGAGCTAAGCGCTTTGCAAACTTATACATAAACTCATTATCAATTAGAATTATATCAAATATAGAACTAGAGCAAACTAAGAACATAATAATTAGAGACATAATGCAATTAGAACAATAGAATTAGAGAAAGATATGAATAATACCAATCTTTATTACCGAAGATCCGAATCCAGAGCGTAGTGCTCTACTTCTCTAATTGCTATCTAATCAAACCTCTAAACTTGAAGGATTAGGGAGTAGCTAATTCTAATTCTCTGTGGGAGAGAAGCTCTAAACCCTAACTTTGATGGCTACCTCTGAATAATGATTTCTCCTCTCTCCTCCAGGGGCCAGGGGGTCTGGTTTTATAGTCCCCTCAAGTGAACGTGAGCCATTGGATCAAACCGACATAGATTGTATGGTTTAGATTGATCCTTTAGGTCGGTGGAGCGTTGTCCCGAAGCAGAGACCTGATTGGACTCCTGACCTGGGCGGGCGCCCAAGGGGGGTGGGCGGGCGCCCTGCCCCCGAGCCCGAATCGCCTCCCGTTCGTTCCCGTGGCTTCTGGATCTTTCTAGATTGAGGAAAATTGCGCGGCACGTAATTATCTCGTTGTAAACATGACATGTGGGCCTTCTCTCTATATTTTCTGATAAACCCCTGCAGAAATAGATAAACACCAAAGCTCTTGGAATTCTGTCAGATAAAACCCTAATTCTAGATGTTTGTTTTATATTGATCGTTTTTCATGTTTATTTGATTATTAATTTTAGTACTTAAGGACCGTCAACAAACTCCCCCAAGCTTACCCTTTGCTCGTCCCTGAGCAAACAGCTAAACTCAGACGGATCAGGAGTTGCTTCGATGTTTTCTTTCCTGATAGGCACACATGCTTTTACATAAAAATTCTTCTAGATTGGAGTGAAGTGTTATGAATTTTTGTACCTGCACTTAAGTCTTAAGTAATCGAAAGACAAAATAGTTAAGTCAAGCACTATCCCTCTTGTCTATACTTCATCTTTGTTCTAGAGTTTTTCATAAGTTTTCAAAATAAAACTTAGAGTTCCCAGCAATGATTCTCTCAAGTCTCTCTATATGTGGTATTTGTGGATCCTTACCATGATATCACTTACCTATAGCTAATGAAATATTTAAGTGGAGCTCATAGGAGTGGAAAACAGCTCATACATATGTTGTCTAACCAAGCCATGGATCCAAAGGAACTCAGCATATAATTAAATCAAGATGTGCATGTGTAATGGAGTAAATGATAGTGATGGTAAAAATGCATAAGTGATAATAAAACTTAGTTCTCATTGCTCATCATATTGCTATCTCTCCTCTTCTTTGATCTTTGCTTTGGGAGAACATGGGCTATCTTTTTCTTTTTTTTTTTCAGGTGGGTAGTAGATACCCCTAATTCTACTGTCGGACACTTGTCCATTTTTTCCGCTCAAGTGGGCATTTTTGTACCCCTAATTCTACTTCGGACACTTGTCCATTTTTACCTCTCGTCTCACTCTTTTTCTTTCTTTTTTCTGAGGTTTCGGGCACTTGCCCCTTTTTATTTCCTCGTATATTTTTGCATAACCCATGCCTCTTCTGTATTGAATCTTTTTAGAGAGAGAGAATAACAATACTTGGGACAGTGAGTGATAATATTTTTAGCAAATTTAATGATTAGTGATGAATGCTGTGGTAGATGTGTGCAAGTGAATATCTTAATTTAACCACATGAAAAGCTCCTAAGGGTCAACACAGCTCGATCAAACTCAATGTAAATATAGTAAAAGATGTTATAGCAAGTATGGCTGTGGTAGGTAGTTTTGTTATGCTAGGAACTCATCATGTGATTTGTAAGTTTTCAAAATAAATCTCTAGAACTTGGTGTAGTAGGAACAAGATAAACAGTAGCTCAACTTTATATCATGCCTTTCTCTTACCTAGACTTTAATTTTATGCTTCCCAAAGATAGTAATTTTAGTTTTAGTAATTCCTGGAAGAATTCTAATATAAAAGCTAGGTACTTGTAAGTAAGCAAACAGAGCAACTGTTCATCATTTCCATCATGCATATTTTTGGTCTTTTTATTTTTTTCTTCTAGAGATTAAACTTAGCAGAAAAATAAAGCACACTTATCTACACAATCTTTTTATTTTGTTTTCATGTTTATAGAATGCAGTAAATTAAAGCAAGAAAATATTTATTTGGTTTTCTAAGTTATTTTTCCTTTTAAGATAAATTAAATACTAAGACAGAATAGAATAAATAAGAAGATAAAAACTTACTTGATAAATTTGGGAGGAACTCCCCCAAGCTGGATGTTGACGTCGGTCTTACCCGATGTTCCAGAACCGCATCATGGTTGTGATGTTGTCGTTCATTGTTGTTGTATCTTGTCTCAGCTCTTCTACTGCAGCGGCATGGTCCTGGTTCCATTTTTGTTGCTCTTCTAGGAGTCTTCCATGTTCTGCTTGCGTGTTCTGGATGTTGAGGAGGGTGTTGTCGGTACGAGTGAAGAAAGCACCGGCCTCTTGATAGTAGTCATTCGTGAAGGCGTAGGAGGCGTCGGAGTATCGTCCTGCATCAAACTGGGGCGGAGGTCTGGATCCTGAAGCTCCATATGGATCAGTGGAATACCTGCCCGTATGAAAAGGCGGGTTTGTCCACTGGTGATCTTGGCTCTCCGGCCATGTCTCCTCTGTTGGCTCTTGTGGTTGCGCATGACGAGCCCATGGGTCTCGAAGGACTCGTGGATTGTAATCGCAATAATGCAGGTGCGCTGCTTCTTCTGGTCCAGGGTCAGCTCCATACCAAGTGCGTTCTCGGTGAGTGGTTATCCTTTCAGATGCCACTCGCTATGGAGTTCTCTGGTTCACTGGTGTTGCTGCAATCTCAATCAAAAAGTCTTGCACAGCGTAGAGGCCAAGGTTCGGGTTAGGTAACCGAATCTTGCCTTTATCATCATACAGCATATACATTATATTCCCCTCTTTCTTTAACATCCGAGCTTGTCTAAATGTGTCATAGCCATGGTAAATTCTTAATTCTTCTATGAAGTCCAGTGATGAGTTTTCTAGTAAGTGAAGATTAGTGGCTAGACGAGTGATAAGTGAAGTACATCCTACTGGTCCCTGAAGACTAGGTATACTAAGCCAATGAGAAACTAATAGTGTAACAGGTGAAGTGGGTACTTTACTAATAGCAGCATATAAAAGTTGTAAATCTCCTACTCTTACTTTTCTAATATCGTCACGATAGAAAAGATTGTACCCAAGCCATTTGTGGAACATCCTAAGAGTGGGGTGTTCCATGTCACTGGTTCGGGCTTGACTGTAAAAATTATCTCTAGATATTTCTCTTCAAAACTGGTGTCTCTCAAAGTTGGGTAAATCGGAGTCAATGTTCAGGATGCATCTTGAAGAGAAACCAAGATGGTCGCTCAGCTCCCTCCAAGATAACATAATTTCCTGTTTGAACATCCGAAAAACAATTCCCCCCTCATAGTATTGTAAGGTGCAAAGAAATTCGAGGGTGAGAAGACGAGAACCTAGTTCAGTTATATTCCAAAAATTTGTCCAACCCATCATCTGAAAAATTAAGTCAAATTCAGTATCCATACCTGTTTCTTGTAGTAAGGTTGGATCGAGAGTAGGGGTGTGAATGAAATCTTTATTCTTCAATTGCTGATAGACTTCCTTCTCTCTTCGGGTCCTCAGTCCAAGGTCTCCTATCTTGAGAAGGACCTTAACTTGCTGACCTGATGAAGATGATGGAGCTTGTGTGGGTGTTGGGTCGACGCTCATCTCTGATGGCTGTGAGGAGTGTCGGGATGAACTCCTTGTTCCAATGTTCTTGAGAGCCTTCCCTGCATTCTTCACCTTCTTAAACATCCTGCAAACAAAAGTTGGCGAAAACACAACTGGTGGAAAATGTGAGATAAAATATTAGTGGTCAGCTGTCCGGAGTGTCAGTAGTCCAGGGGTTAATCGTTCAAGACAAGTTTCTATTTTGGTAGAACCTCCCCCTAAACAACTTTTACTTCTGTTTAGACAACGGGATCACTACTTGCTAGGTGACAATCACTCTCTCAAAAGAACTCCAACTTTCTCTTCCACTCTCCTCTTTCTCTCTACCCTCTTCTCTTCACTACAAAAGCTCCTTCTCGGGAAACTGAGATTTGTGTGGTTTTCTGAAGTGTTTGTGTGAAGAGAAGGGGAGCTGGAGGTGGCCTTTTATAGACTGAGCAGGGGACAGGGCGGGCGCCCAAGGTAGATGGGCGGGCGCCCACTCCTGGTGTCCATCCTGGGTGTGCTTCCTCCACTTGCTTCCTTGCTTTCATCTTACGCAGAATAATGTTGTGTTGGTAGTGGTTGGACGGTGGAAAGATGTCAGGTGAGTGGAAACATATTGGTGGATGAAATTATGTGATGGGATATATGTGAGGTGAAGTGTATGACATGTGGGACCCAAGGAGTGTGGGTCATGCTTCTAGAAGATTAATATAAATAAATATAATGCAGGAAAAATCTATGAGAATTAAAACTTTATTAAAATGATAATGGAAAATATTTTTGTGCCTCCACAATAATTAATAATATGGGTTGTTACACACCACGAATATTATTTATATGGGGCTTTTTGATTATTATAATTATGCTATGAATGTATATGACTAATGTAAGAATTAATTATGCAAGAATTTAAATATGAGAAAATTAATAATGCGGGTAAATACCGATTTACCTCCCGGTGAGGGTTTGGGATTTTTTTTAGGTCCCCCAAGCTGGACCTCCAAATCTTTTAATCTTCTGAGTTTCCTTCCTCCGGAGATGGTGTCTCCAGTGGTTCTTCATGAACTTCCTTTACTGTAGGGTCTCTCTCTGGTCTGGGTTTGAATGTGAAGTGTTCTTCTTGACTGTTTATGTTGAACTTGATTTCTCCCTTCCCGACATCAATGTGGGCATTGGCAGTGCTCAGAAATGGCCTTCCAAGGATGATGGACACTTTTGAGTCAGGACTCATGTCCAGTACTACGAAGTCTACCGGCACCAGGAAATCTCTGATCTTGACTGGAATGTTCTCGGCGATGCCCAGCGGGTGTCGAACCGATTGATCCGCTAGTTGTAGGCACATTGATGTTGGTTCTAAAGTTGCATGCTCAAGCTTTTTGTAGACTGATGCTGGCATCACACTGACACTTGCTCCGAGATCACAAAGTGCATTGTTGAAGTGTTGGTTTCCGATTGAGCAATCAATAGTGGGGCATCCGGGATCTTCCTTCTTCTTTGGTGTTTTGTTGAGGATGGCCACACTACATTCTTCTGTCAGCTTGATAACCTCAGTGGTGGGCAGTGGTCTCTTCTTGTTAAGAATATCTCTGATGTACTTTGCATATGTAGGTACCTGTATGGCATCGAGCAGAGGTATGTTGACATATAATTTCTGAATGACCTCTACAAACTTACCAAACTGCTCATCCGACTACAGTCCTCTGTTTCTTCTGGGAAATGGCAAATAGTTGGTGTCGTAAAAATCTTTCCTCATTTCTCTAGTTCTTGATGGTTGGAGCAGATCTTCTGCTTCAACTGGGCTTTCTTCTTCTATCACCGCTGGTTGCACTGGTGCTGATGTTCTTTGTTTCTCTTTTGGGTATGGTGGATCTCTGGTAGCTTTGCCTCCTCTAGTAGTTATATTCTTTACCTGCTCAATGTTAGTAGCAACAGGCAGTGCAGCAGCTATCTTTATTAATTTAAGCTCTACCCTTTTATTAAGAGTGTTTTGCTCATCAAAGGCAGTTAGTAGAAAATCCATTTTATTGTGTATATCTTTTAGAGATGATTCATTTGTATCTAGCCTTTGTTTAACTTCATCATTAATTTTGGTTTGCTGAGCAATTATCTCTTTTAATTAAAGTTGCTTGAAAATATTACCTGAATTCATACCTTTGCTATTGGGTCGACTCGAAGTTGGTTGATATTTGTATGCTGTCTCAATGGCCCTTTGATCTTCTTTGAACTTGGCCCTCTGGTCAATCCAATGGAGCAAATTTTCCATCTTAGTTGATAACGCATTTACTTCTTCTGGTATTTCTTCAGTTTGATGACATTGTTGAGCTTTATCTTGGAACCAGCTTTGGTTTTCTGCTATCTTATCCAAAAGTATCTCTGCTTTTCCAGTTGTAAGCTCCAAGAATGATCCTTTAGCAGATGCATCTAGGCACTCACGAGTCTTCTAGGTTAATCCATGGTAGAAGGTCTGCATAAGTAACCATGTGGCCATTCCATGGTGAGGACAATCTGATATGTATCCTTGAAAACGCTCCAATGCTTCTGAAATGGCTTCTGTCTTCTGCTGTTGGAAACTGACAATATTTCCTCTTAAGGCAGTTGTTTTGCCTATAGGGAAAAACTTTGATAGAAAGGCATCTGACAAGTTCGTCCAGTTGTTGATGTTATCTTGATGAGTGTAGAACCACTTCCTCGCTTTTCCTTCTAGTGAGAATGGAAAAAGGCGAAGCAGTATGACGTCTTTGTCAACTCCGTTGATGTGGATTGTGCTTCCAATCTCTAAGAAATTCTGCAAGTGTGCACTAGCATCTTCATGTGCCTTTCCACTGAATTGTGTAGCTTGTACCAAATTGATGAGGCTTGACTTGAGCTCAAACTCAGGTATTCCTTCTTCTACTGCAAATCTTGGACCAGTTGGAATGTTCTCAAGACTTGGAGCAGAGAATTCTTGCAAGGTCTTTTGTGTCATAGCTTCAGCAATTGGTAGCTAGCTTCTTCTTCTCTTGATTGCTTTGGTTCTGATGATGAAGAGTTGAATGTACCCAAAGTCAATCTTGTTATACCCTGTATAAAAATATAAACATAGAAAAATAACAGGGTGAACCTGCCAAAGCAGCGGTGCCTTGTTATGATTCCTCACTTAGTAGCTGTTTTATGCAATTATTTCTCTATAGTCTAGTCTAATATTTTATATGAATAACCTTGATTGATTTTCTGGCTTTCCTTAATATTACCCTTTTGTTCCCTTTTTATGACTTATTCCTGAGACTCGTATAAATTCCTATAAGTCCCCGGCAACGGCACCAGAAATGCTTGTTGACACTAGCTAACACCACTTAGATACTAGGTTGTCATCCCTAGCATGGCGCCAGAGTGTACAAAGGTATTTATAAATGTAAAGGCTCTCTAGAAAATAATCTATTCTATCCGCAAGCGCACAGATAAAACACCTCATTGTAGCATTTCACCAGGATAAGTATTCCAGGTATCGTTATTTATAATTTTGCTCTAGGGATCTAAGGAGATGGAATTAAATCAAGGAACAAAATCTATCAAGGCATAGAATAGAGATAAACTTGCAAGAACATGATTACTAATGAGAAACTCATCACACAGTCACTTACTTTAGCAGGGGGTAAACCATAAAGATAATGATAATAAAGTATAAGTTCATGGGATAAAGAGCACAGCGATTAGAAAATAGACTACTCCTCATATATGTAGGTGATGTCGGATTAGCTAGAGAATGGATTCTAAGTTATCTACTAACTACTAAGTCATAATCTACTCTAGTTATCTACAAGATCATATATAGCATAAAAGACTCTTCATTCATGTATAAGGAACATTGGTAAAGTAAATCAGAGCATCGCATGACTTACTCCACAATACCGGTTCTGCCTGTCCTATCAACGGAGGGTGAAATATATAAGAATCAACGAAGCTGTCACTATCGCGAACTACCACACGACTCGGCCAATAGGATACATTTGCAGATAAATAACATCTAAGCACCACGCTCACATGTGATCTATCACCTAACTCCCTCGCGTCAAGAGCTAAGCGCTTTGCAAACTTATACATAAACTCATTATCAATTAGAACTATATCAAATATAGAACTAGAGCAAACTAAGAACATAATAATTAGAGACATAATGCAATTAGAACAATAGAATTAGAGAAAGATATGAATAATACCAATCTTTATTACCGAAGATCCGAATCCAGAGCGTAGTGCTCTACTTCTCTAATTGCTATCTAATCAAACCTCTAAACTTGAAGGATTAGGGAGTAGCTAATTCTAATTCTCTGTGGGAGAGAAGCTCTAAACCCTAACTTTGATGGCTACCTCTGAATAATGATTTCTCCTCTCTCCTCCAGGGGCCAGGGGGTCTGGTTTTATAGTCCCCTCAAGTGAACGTGAGCCATTGGATCAAACCGACATAGATTGTATGGTTTAGATTGATCCTTTAGGTCGGTGGAGCGTTGTCCCGAAGCAGAGTCCTGATTGGACTCCTGACCTGGGCGGGCGCCCTGCCCCCGAGCCCGAATCGCCTCCCGTTCGTTCCCGTGGCTTCTGGATCCTTCTAGATTGAGGAAAATTGCGCGGCACATAATTATCTCGTTGTAAACATGACATGTGGGCCTTCTCTCCATATTTTCTGATAAACCCCTACAGAAATAGATAAACACCAAAGCTCGTGGAATTCTGTCAGATAAAACCCTAATTCTAGATGTTTGTTTTATATTGATCCTTTTTCATGTTTATTTGATTATTAATTTTAGTACTTAAGAACCGTCAACAAGAACCTCAACAAGAAGTACCTCAGCCAGAAGACACACCGGCTGATGTGCATGAACCAATTGCCGATCCAGCATGTTCTATTATAGCATCAGTAGTCTCTTCCATCCAGACAAGAACTGCCCTTCCTCAAGGTAACACATTTTATTACTGCCGATGAACTTATTCTTTTCCGGTCTTATAACCCCTTCTGTTAATTTTCAGCTGATGTAGCTCCATCGGCAATTCTGGCCGATCAACCCGTGGCTCCATCGGTGTCTTCGAGTCAGAGGCAAGAGATAGCCTTGAAGCAAGTAAGCCATCCAATCTCAATCAATACTATTTGCCGATGCTCTGATCATAGAATAACTCACTTCGTTTTCCTTTTCAGGAACAAGATTCTCCCGACAGTCTATTCTCCTTCGCCATTGATATCTCCGAAGATGAAGGTGAAGAAGCAAGTTCCTCTCGGGCAGTTGGGATCGTATCGGCAGAGATCAGAGACAAGCTAGAAGAATTGTCGGCCCTCCTTCATCAAGACACGGCTCAACTGGTCGATGACTCTGACCCGGCCAAGGTTCTGTTCAAGGCCCTCAGAGGCCAGATTCCCGCTGATGCCGAGGAAACCCTCTTCCAGGCCGCACATCTGGAGAGTCGTCAGCTGCAGTACCAGAGGGCCGCTTGGCGCCTTGCCGATAGAGTTGCTCAAACCCGGCTTTCTAAGGAGATGATGAAAGAGAAGCTTCTGACCGATGAGAAGCACAAGACCATCGGTACCTTGAAGTCATCAGGCGACGCATTGAAACAGAAGATTTCTGATTTATCGGCAAAAAGAGAAGCCTTGCTGGCAGAACTCAAGCAAGTGGAAGACGCTCTATCTCAAGCCCGACAGGAAGAGAGTCAGTTGCCAGAGACCATCAAACTTCTTGAACAAGAATGGAACGCCCATGGTCGCAAAGCACTGCAGCTGAAGAAGAAGCTGAAGCCGATAGAAGGCTCTGCCGATGACGACGTAAAGGAGATAGAGGAAGCCAACCAAATCCGGCTGCGTGCCATATCGATGATCCAGGCGCTGTTGAACACATGAAGCTTTCATCGGCGATACATCTCCCAGTTCTCTCGTTGTTTTTAATCTAGCCGATAGGACTGTTATCGGCAACTTTTGAAACACTAAGTCCGACCCCAGATACGCTTTAATCCAGCCGATAGGAGTGTTATCGGCATTTAAACTTTTATGCATCGACCCATATGCTGGGGTGGTACTTCTTTAAATATTTGTCATTTAATGCTCTGGGAAATTCGACTCCTTCGAGAGTTTCTAAAATGTAAGCGTTACCAGGGGCCGATCGACTTATCCGATAGGGACCCTCCCAATTGGGAGACCACTTTCCAAACTTCGAACTTTTAGTCCCGATTGGTAAAATCAATTTCCACACCAAGTCTCCATCGGCAAACTCTTTATCCTTTACCTTCTTATCGTACCATCTGGCAACCCTTTTCTTATTCTCTTCTATGCTCATCAAAGCCCTTAGCCGATGCCCTGCTAGATCATCCAACTTGTCTGTCATCAGAGTAGCATAATCATCGGCAGCCAACTGATCTTGAA
This sequence comes from Sorghum bicolor, assembly GCF_000003195.3. NCBI lineage: Eukaryota > Viridiplantae > Streptophyta > Magnoliopsida > Poales > Poaceae > Sorghum > Sorghum bicolor. The sequence goes on along the minus strand of NC_012876.2, from coordinate 12,871,707 downwards.
AAGATAGTCGCCTAGATCTAGCCTTAATTTCCCAAGGCAACACTGCATCATGTCCATACACCAACTGATAAGGTGAAACCTTGGTTGATCCATGACAAGCCATCCGATAGGACCATAAGGCTTCGTTTAACAATGTGTGCCACCTTCTAGGATTTTCTTCAATCTTCCATTTAATAAGCTTAATAATTCCTTTGTTAGACGCCTCGGCCTGCCCATTGGCTTGAGCATAGTAAGGAGAAGAATTCAATACTTTAATCCCCATACCGATTGCGAATTCATCGAACTCCCCTAATGTAAACATAGTACCCTGATCGGTAGTAATTGTTTGAGGAATTTCAAATCGGTAAATGATATGCTCCTTCACAAAATCAATCATATTGGCCGATGTGACTTTCTTCAAATGAATAGCTTCAACCCATTTAGTGAAATAATCGGTGGCAACTAGAATAAACTTATGCCCTTTGCTAGATGGTGGATAAATTTGGCCGATCAAATCAATAGCCCATCCTCGGAACGGCCATGGCTTTATAATAGGATTCATAGCCGATGCAGGTGCTCTTTGAATGTTACCAAACTTTTGACATCCTTGACACCCTTTGAAATATTTAAAGCAATCTTCAAGTATGGTCGGCCAGTAATATCCATTCCTCCTAATCATCCATTTCATCTTGAAAGCTGACTGATGTGCCCCACATACCCCTTCATGAATTTCTCCCATCAAACTTCTAGCTTCATCATCACCCAAGCATCGAAGAAGAATTCCATCAATAGTTTGGTAGTACAATTCATCTTCGAGGAGCACATACTTGGTGGCCTGAAACCGGACTCGCCTTTCAACTCTCTTAGACGGATCTTTCAAATAATCAACGATTTATTTCCTCCAATCATCAACACCAATTGCCGATATTACATCAATCATAGGCTGATATCCCGAGGCATGCTGAGCCAACCGATTAGCCTCTTCATTATGCAATCGAGGAACATACTCTAATCGGAAATCCTTGAATTCCTTCAATAATTGCATACTCTGCTCGTAATAATTTATGAGAACTTCACTTCGGCATTCATAACTTCCAGCCAATTGATTTATAACCAGCATAGAATCCCCGAAGACCTCGACAGCATCAGCATGGACCTCTCTCAACAATTCTAACCCTTTTATTAAAGCTTGATATTCAGTCTGATTATTTGTTGATGTGGCAACAATCGGCAAGGAAAACTCATACTTCCTTCCCCGAGGGGAAATTAGTACTATACTGATTCCTGCCCCCCGGTCACATGTAGATCCATCAAAGAAAAGCGTCCAAGGCACAATTTCCAAAGTCTCCACCGTACCATAATGTTGAGTTACAAAATCGGCCATAATCTGCCCTTTTATTGCCTTAGCCGATTCATAATGCAGATCGAATTCCGACAGGACCAAAATCCATTTACCGATCCTGCCACTCATAATCGGCATGGACAGCATGTACCGGACCACATCATCCTTGCAAATAACAGTGCATTCGGCCGATAACAAGTAGTGCCTTAACTTAATACAAGAGAAATATAAGCACAAGCACAATTTCTCAATAGCCGAATACCTGGTCTCAGCATCAATCAGCCTCTTGCTTAAGTAATAAATTACACGCTCCTTTTCTTCAAACTCTTGAATTAAAGCCGAACCGATGACCATCCCATCGGTAGACAAATACAATCTGAAGGGCTTCCCTTGCTGAGGTGAAATTAGAACTGGAGGATTCACTAAATAATTCTTGATTTCATCCAGAGCCAACTGTTGTTCTTCTTCCCACACAAACTCTTGATCGGCCTTTAACTTAAGAAGAGGACTGAAAGCACGAATTTTACCAGACAAATTAGATATAAATCTTCTGATAAAATTTACCTTGCCGATCAAGGACTGGAGCTCAGTCTTATTGGTAGGGGCCACTATCTTATTGATGGCATCAATAGATCTTCGACTGATTTCAATCCCTCTCTGGTGCACCATGAAACCAAGAAATTGTCCTGCCGATACACCAAATGCACACTTATTGGGATTCATTTTCAAACCATGCTTCCTTGTGCATTCCAACACCTTTCGTAAATCGGCAAGATGCTTTGCGAAGTCTTCAGACTTAACCACCACATCATCAATATAAATCTCCACCAGCTTGCCGATGAACTCATGAAATATAAAATTCATGGCCCTTTGATAAGTAGCACCAGCATTCTTCAAGCCAAAGGTCATAACTATCCATTCAAACAATCCAACATGACCAGGGCATCTGAACGCGGTCTTTGGAATATCTTCTTTGGCCATGAATATTTGATTGTATCCTGCATTGCCATCCATAAAGCTAATAATCCGATGCCTAGCCGCAGCGTCAACTAGCAAATCGGCAACTGGCATTGGATATCCATCGATCAGTGTAGCTTTATTAAGATTCCTGAAATCAATGCAGACTCGAAGCTTCCCATTCTTCTTGTAAACTAGAACAACATTGGAAATCCATTCGGCATACCGACACTGCCGAATAAACTTGGCTTCAATAAGTTTGGTTATTTCGGCCTTAATGTCAGGAAGAATATTAGGATTACATCGGCGAGCTGGCTGCTGATGTGGCCGAAATCTAGACTTGATAGGCAACCGATGTTCAACAATTGATCGGTCCAAACCAGGCATCTCAGTATATTCCCAAGCAAAGCAATCTTTATATTCCTTTAACAAATCAGTTAACTCTTGCTTACACTCAGGATCTAACTTTGCACTAATAAAAGTGGGTCTAGGCTTATCACCACTACCTATATCTACTTCTACTAGATCATCGGCCGATGTGAACCCCTGGCCTAACTTTCCATCATCGGCGAACCTATCCATTAAAAACCTTCGTCAGAACCGACTGCTTGGATCGGTGGAATTTCGTAATCGGCAACCTTGAGAAAATCTTTTTCCCAAATCTCTCCTGAAATACACCTAGTCCTTTCATAGGTATCTGCCTCTGCCGATGTGATGACATAAGAAGAGTCCCTGGGACAATCTCAATCTTGTCACCTACCCACTGGACCAAGCATTGGTGCATTGTAGATGTGATGCAACAATTAGCATGAATCCAATCTCTTCCCAACAGCAGGTTGTAAGCACCCTTTCCACTGATCACAAAGAAGGTTGTCGGCAAGGTTTTGCTGCCCATGGTCAATTCTGCGCATATCGCCCCCTTGACTGGAGACACGTTCCCTTCAAAATCTTTGAGCATCATGTCGGTCTTGGTTAAATCCTGATCCCCTTTTCCAAGCTTCCGATACACTGCATATGTCATGATATTAATAGCAGCTCCACCATCAACTAGAATCTTGGTCATTGGCTGACCATCCACTTTTCCTTTAACAAACAGAGCCTTGAGGTGCTGCCTTTCATCATCGGCAGGCTTCTCGAAGATAGCCGTCATCGGATCTAGAGCCAACTGAGCTATTTGGTCGGAAAAATCCACCTCATCATCACTGGATGGCGCAAGGAACTCCATCGGCAACATAAATACCATGTTGACATCTGCCGATGGACCTCCCACCTTGGGGTCTGATTGTTGTTGATCCCCAGACTGTCCAGAGTTCTCCCCTTTACTCAATTCCTCTCGCCTTTCGCGCTGCAATCTTCTCTTCTGAGTCCTGGTCAATTCCTCCGGACACTAGGGAGGAAGTTGCTGCTGCCTTACCGATGGGCGGCGATTTTCCCCTGACTCCATCCGATAAGTGTTGCATCCCTACAGAAGATGAACTCATCGGGAACCCGTACATTGGCCATCTCTTCGAGCTCTTCCTGGTTCCTGGGAAAATATTGGACCCGACCGCCAAGCCTATCGTGCACGCTGAGCCTGCCTCCCAGCCGATCATGGACGGATGCTCTCCCTCTAATCGGCCCATTGAAACGCCGATCATTATCACGATAGTACTGATCGGATCTGTCGTACCGATCATAACCGTTGCACTCAGGGCAATCTCTGACAGTGGGAAGCTTGATATTCTCCTCCCAACAATGGATGAAGAACGGGCAACTCCAGTGATCCCTATGCCGATTCCACTCCTGTCGGCATCTTTCCTCTTCCCGACGATAATCCTCCTGCTGGCGCCTATATCGGTCTTCACGTTGCTGCCAAGTTTCTCGAGGCCTTCTGTGAGTTATCACAATACCAGATCGGGGAGGCCTTCCCGAGCTAGTTCCTTCCTGGACTAAGCCTCTTCCTTTGGCATCGGTAGTAGTGACCTGATGCTGAGGATCCACCGATGAACTTCTTTCAGCTGCTTCCGATGTCAGGACCTTAGCCTTTCCCTTAGCATCCAACATGTTCGTTGGGAAGGGATGTTGATCAATCTTCATCGGCTTGTGGGTCTTGGAACTGTCAAACTTGATTCTTCCAGACTCTATAGCCGATTGCAGCTGCTGTCTAAAGACCTTGCATTCATTAGTGTCGTGAGAAGTTGCATTGTGCCACTTGCAATATTTCATCCTCTTTAATTCTTCAGCCGATGGAATCACGTGATTAGGTGACAACTTGATCTGACCTTCCTGAAGTAGAAAGTCAAATATCCTATCGGCCTTGGCGGTGTCAAACGCAAACTTCTCTGGTTCTTTATGTCCAAAAGGACAAGACATCGACTTCTTATTTTTCACCCATTCTGCCAAGCCGATGACTGGTTCTTCATCAGAGTCTGAGCTCGCCGCTTCATCCACAAATGATACCTTTTTATTCCATGCTCTCTTGGGTTCAAACGGCTTGATGTCTTTATCGGAGATTCTCTGCACCAGGTGACTTAAGCTTTCAAACTCCTGAGATGCATACTTGTCCCTTATGTGCCGCAACAAACCCTGGAAAGCCAAATCAGCTAGCTGCCGATCATCCAAAACTAGGTTGTAGCATTTGTTCTTGACCTCTCGTATCCTCTGCACAAAACTCTCCACCGATTCATCATTGCGTTGCCTTAGTTTGACCAAATCGGTAATCTTTTTCTCATGGACCCCAGAAAAGAAGTATTTGTGGAATTGTTTCTCTAGATCGGCCCAAGTAATCACTGAGTTGGGAGGCAATGATATAAACCAGGTGAAAGCCGATCCAGACAATGATGACAAGAATAAGCAAACCCTCAACTCGTCCCTGTTGTTGACGGTCCTTAAGTATCAAATTTAACTATCAAATAAATAAAGAAAAGGATCCAAATGAAATCAACATCTAGACTTAGGGTTTTATCTGACAGGATTCCACAAGTTTTGGTGTTTGTCTATTTCTGCAGGGGGTTATCAGGAAATAAGGAAGAAAGGCCCACACGTCGGGATTACGTAAAGATATTAACGTGCCGCGCAATTATCTTACATCTAGAAGACTCCAGAAGCCACGAGACCGAAGCAGAGGCGAAACGGGGCCAGAGACAGGGCACCCGCCCTGTCCTACTGGGCGCCCGCCCACCTCCTGTGGCCAATCACGCTCAATCTCGCGGATTATGCTCCAACGACCTAAAGGATCAACAATAACCGTTCAATCAATGTCGGTTTGATCCGACGGCCCAGGTTCACTTGAGGGGACTATATAACCAGACCCCCTGGCCCCTGGAGGAGGCACCCCTCGATCATTATTCATTATTCATAGACAGAGCAAAAGCTAGGGTTTAGAGATGAGAGCTCTCCTCTCTTCTCTAAACTAGAGTAGATCTAGATAGTAGCAAGATGGAGAGCGAAGGAGGATTAGAGGAGAGGCCGGCCTGTCGGTTCTTCCTCCGGTTGTACTTCGTCATGATCAAGCTCTAATCAAGCTTGCTCATGGGATGACTCTCGTAATCTACTTCTAATTCATTATGCAATTACTAATTATGTATGTTCTGGTTCACAACTCCTTTGAGTATTCTAATCTATTGGACGCTATAGGTGAGAGTTGTAGTATAGGTGTAAGCGTGGTGCTTAGACCTAGATTACTTGTGGATATCCCCTGTCTAGCTGGATCGTGTGGTAGGCCGCGTAGGTGACAGTTACGTTGGTCCTCTGTAGTCCACCTCTTGTTAGCAGGACGGGTAGGGTTTATCGGCCTATGGATAAGCATCCTTTGTGGTGTACTCTTATCACGTGGTTCGTCCTAGACATAGACATACCCCTTTGAAGTAGAGAAACCATAGTTATTCTCTCTATTCTGCTACCATCGCCCATATACTAGATTGCTCTACTCTCTATTCCCATATTATCACCCATTGTTATCTTACCTTTAATATTGTTCTTATTCGATTCTACCATCTTTCCTATTTACACCTATTTACTTATCTTGGTTAAGTTAGAGCGTAGATCAGTTCTCCCATTTCCCTGTGGATACGATAAAACCTTTAACCGGGTAAAAGCTTCAACGGTATCCGTGCGCTTGCGGATTATCTGTGTGCGTATAAATACCATAGTACACTCTAGTGCCATGCTGGGGATGACAACCTAGTATTCAAGTGGTGTTAGCAAGTGTCAACAAGCATTTTTGGCGCCGTTGCCGGGGAAACGGTTACTGAGTTGACTACGAACTAGTTTAATCATTTTATAAAAATATATATATATATATATAACAAAAAAAAATATTTTCCTTTTATCCTTTGCCTCATCTCTGCTATTCTTTCTTCTTATCTAATCCTTGATCTCTGGTCTATTATGAATTCAAACATGTCTATCTATGAATTTCATAGACCTATGGGCACACATCTCGAACCACCAAAATCTTCAAAGCCTATCATAGCATCTAGTTTTGAGATAGACCCCGAATACATAGAATTTATTCAAAAACAACCTTTCTCAGGAGAAGGTGAGGAAAACCCATACACACACCTAAGAGAGTTTTATCGAGTCTGTGACCTCCTTCGCATAGAAGGCATGTCCGATGAGACCCTTAAATGGAAGCTCTTTCCGTTCTCTTTAACGGGAAAAGCTAGACATTGGTATAAACTCAAAGTAGGGAGTGTTCATGGAGATTGGAAGGAGTTATATAGTAGTTTTCTTTCTAAATATTTTCCAATCTTCAAAGTGGTGGAACTTCGGCGTGAGATTCGTTCTTTTAGACAACAGGAAGAAGAATCTCTTGGAAAATCATGGGACCGCTTTATTAACCTTACTCTCACTGGCCCAAAACATTATATTCCACAAGAAGTTCTTCTAATCCACTTTTTTGAGGGCCTTAGTAGGGAAGATAAGCAAACCCTTCATGCGGCCTCTGGAGGATCTTTCCACCACCTATCCGCTAGTGAAGCTTGGAATTTGATTGATTTAATGAGCGGAAAGTCTCCTAGCTTTTATATCCCTGAGAAAGAGAAAGAACCAGTTCCTAGACAAGAAGAAGAAGTTTCGATAGCCAGATTACAACCACTTCAATCCCAAACTTTAGCTATCGATCCTAAACCATCAATACCCCAAAATTCTCCAAGGGAGGAAGGAATTCCGACCTTAAATCTTTTAGATGCTGATGGTTTAGACTTCTGGTTCTATAAGAGACCTTCAAGCAGGGATAATTCAAATCATTGCAATAATGTTTCTCTTAGAGAATGTCCTCATTCTTGTTATGAAGAAGTCGAGGATCACAAGTGAAGGAGAGCTAAGCCATATTGAAAATTCTAACACCTCCCCTTTCCTGATCACAAGTTCTAAATGGCTAGAATGTGTAGAATGGATGGATAAGGAAGAAGCCTTAATGGATTCTGACTTTGGCTCAATTTCAAATGGTGAGTTCTTGACTCCCTTTGAAGATGAGATTCATCCAACTATAGAAGAGGACATAAGTGAGACCAATCCAAGAGAAACTCTGAACATTCAGATTGGAGACGAAGATAACATTAATGAGCATGGAATTTATTTCATAGCCACTTTGTTTACTCCATGCTCATATGCAACATCTTCCCAATCTATTGGTCTCTCCGACATCACCACACTTGAGATCTCCAACCCCCTCTTCCTTTCTATTTATAAAAACTTTAAAAGGGCGGTTGTCGATGCATATGTCTATAATAAATATTGCAGATCTCGTTGAGTTGATCTAGATATAGGTTGGCGTCGGAGGGGAAACCACTTCGCCAACATAAACTGATGGTTTCCCAAGGACAAGCTTAGTGTCTTAAAATAAGCATTGATCAGATCGTAACATGAGCTTTTAATTATTTGCAACATTACCTTGTGTATTGAGCGTATAAGGATAATTGTAAAAAAATATTCCTTCGGGTATTCTTGTCACTAACCTTTCTAGGATTGGAGCAAGAAGATTGGAAATGACAAGCACAAGGTATGTCCAACCAATCATCATACAACATTGAATTAAATTCATCCAAACTTGAATTTTGCAAAATTCAAGCTTGGGGGAGTACTTTACATAAAAACATCCTTTGCCATGTTGCTATGCTGGTTGTCCCTACCTTTGAGACATGCTCAATTTGTTAAATACTAATCACACTACTTCATCTCCACTTGAGTAAATCTCTATAAATGCTGTCATGCTACCTTTGTCTATTTACTAGCAAGTGTTGGTTTGGAAGTACTCGCCATACTTCCATTGGCATTTAAATTAAGCATGGTGCTTAGGTTAAATAGCCTTCCTTAATCTGATTAAACATGGAGTCTAGTTTGGTTATTGAACTAAAAAAACTGCTTGAGTAGATATTGGTATATTTTGTCGGACTAACCCCTGCAGAAAAACTTTCAATATCGATTTGGAAGTCCTGAGATAAATTCACATCAGAGACGAAGAGAGTGACACATGAAGTTTAACAATTTGCACAAGAAGGACATAGCTCATTCATCATAGAGAGATGATCCATGGAGGGTGCCACAAACACGACGCACAACCGCTAAGAAAGGAAAGCTTCCACAAGATGATACTGTACCATCACTCTTCGAGGAAGGTAACATCTTAAGATATCTGACTATCACTTTTATAAGCTTCTCCTTGGTTCTGGCGTTCACATAAATAAAGAGACAAACATGTATGATTTATAACTCTAAATTAACCAACTCAACTGATTCAGCATGTGTAGTCCTTTAATCCTTGTTCTTAGTACTACCTCCATGATCCCACACTCCTAATCATATGAGCTAAAATGTTTCACATTCAATCATTGAGAGATATAAAGAAAAAGACATATACATAGATAGATTATCTTTCCATAAGGTTGAGCGATCTGATCTGACAAATGTTATAAGTGCTACACTCATAAACTTATCATCCATCAACTTTGTCTTGCTCACTATGCTTAAGGTTAGAGAAGAACAAATACACTTTTGGTTCTGTTGGTGTTTTCCACCAACAGGGCCCATGCACTTGATCTCTGCCTTGTCTCTATGAGCAGGTACACTACGAGCACAAACACACTGAGCAAGATACTGCTAACACCGCACTTCGAACCGCTGGGCAAACGAAGAACGTGGGTGACACCGTATTAAAAGGTGCAGACGTCAAGGTCCGCACCTGAATCAAATGACGCACCTGAAGAATGAACACGGTGAGAAGTCTTGTCAAGAAGACTTAAAACATTGAACCCTCGCCGAAAGGTAAGATTGGTAGTTGTCTATATTTGTCCTTTCTGCATTCCCTTTTCCATTTAATTATTTAATTTCCTTAAATAGATTATTAGTTAATCATGCTATCTTGAAAAGAAAATAAAAATGTTAAAAAAAATACTAAGCCCCACGTGAGTATACAAGTGGCATAAAACCCATAAGTACCTTCACTGTGGTGGCATAAAAATAAAATAAATATTTCTTTTCTACTTTATAAAATAAAAATATAAAAACAGGGAGTAATATTTATTGAGAAAGCTCAACGTGATGAAGGCTAGATATTTATGCTAACACTTAATTAGTTCCACAAGCTTTGTTGTCTATTTGAGCTCCACAGAATTTAAGAATCAAGAAGACTAGCAGATGGAGGACATTCTAATCGCTGTCAGAATGCTGCTGACTTTCAAATACACCTCTGCCACCTGCTAGCTACATCAAGAGAAATTACGTCAAAATTCAGCTTGGGGGAGAGCACCCCTATTTAGCTCGCTAAGTATTTCTACCTATCTTTATACTTATATTATATTAGAATATTAAAATACATAAACTATGAAAAACCAAATAAAGATTTTATGCTTATATATATATATATCCTTCCTTAGTTTGCTAAATAAATAAATAAATAAATAAATAAATAAATAAATAAATAATGTTTGCTATGAATCTTAATAATAAAACTCTAGCATGGATATGATGAATAGTTGCTCTGCCTAATTTGCAAATTTGAAGTTCTCTCTCAAGTTTAGACATAACTGTTATAATTTAAAGCTTGCTCTAGATCTAAACTTGTGGGATGAAAACTTGATCTGAAATCTAAGTTGTTAACGGATATGATATGGGAAGGTTGAGCTGCTGTTTATCTATTCCTAGAGATGCTAGAATTCTGGAGAATTTTATCTTTGAAAAATCTTTAAAATGTTGCATGATGAGTTCCTGTATGATGAAAGTTTAAATTCCTACCACAGCCATATATACATGTTTGCTAGACTTTGAGCCACACATTTATTATTAACTGCTTATGAGCATTGAGTGTGGTCAAGCTGTGTAGACCCTTAGGAGCTTGTCATGTGGTTAAATCAAGATTCACTTGCACGTTCACTCATATATATGCTACTTCTACTCCGGAAGTACCATCCACATATATCCATCCATTTCCATCTCCAAAATCACCTAAAAATATTCTACTCCTAATTCGGGAGAGAATAGCCAAAAACATCTGTGTTTTTCCCTTGTGAAATAAATGCTCAAGTTATCTTGCTACTACCACTTGCTACATTATCTTAAGAGATGAGATCTCTGAAAAAAAAGAAGAAAAAAAAAGAAAAGAAAAAAAATAATAAAACGAGGAAATAAAAAGGGGCAAGTGCCCGGAACCTCGAAAGAAAAGAAAAAGAGTGAGACGAGAGGTAAAAATGGACAAGTGTCCGACAGTAGAATTAGGGGTACAAGATACCCACCTGAGAGAAAAGAAAAAGAAAGAGCATCTCATTCTCCTCATAAAGTTTCAAAAAAGCAAGGAAGGTATGTATCCCCTCAAAGAGCAAAGTAGAATTAGACTTCCACCACCATTGTTTTCACCATTGTTATCACCATCATCACCATTCATTCGCCACACATGCACATCTTGATTTGGCTTATTGATTTGTTTCTTTGGATCCATGGTTTGACTATGCAATACATGTCTTGTAAGTATGTATATTTTATCTCCCACCTATGAGCTCCAGATATTAAAGCCTTATTAGAGTAGGGTGAGAGAAAAGGCAATGTCACTATGCCTTATACCACAAATACCACATATTTTGAGAGAAGGCATATACCATCACTGCCTTGGTAAGGATCCAGAAATACCACAAAAGAGAGATATGAGAGAGTCATACAAAGGAATCTCTAAGTTTTATTTGAAAATCTGCAAATACTCCAGAGCTATAGCTGATCAAGAATAAGAGACATGGCACTTGATGGGACTGTTCTATCTTTTAACCACTCAAGACAGAAGTGACGGTTACAAGTCCCATGGTGAAGGTAAAGTAAGTAAGTTTTAAGTCTTGACAGTTTACTCTAACTCAGAGATGAGATCTTATTTAAAAGCATGTGTACCGTCAAATTTTTAAAGATATTGCAACTACTTCTGATCCATAGCTGAGTCTATCTTTGCTCAGGGACGAGCAAGAGGTAAGCTTGGGGGAGTTTGTTGACGGTCCTTAAGTATCAAATTTAACTATCAAATAAATAAAGAAAAGGATCCAAATGAAATCAACATCTAGACTTAGGGTTTTATCTGACAGAATTCCACGAGTTTTGGTGTTTGTCTATTTCTGCAGGGGGTTATCAGGAAATAAGGAAGAAAGGCCCAAACGTCGGGATTACGTAAAGATATTAACGTGCCGCGCAATTATCTTACATCTAGAAGACTCCAGAAGCCACGAGACCGAAGCGGAGGCGAAACGGGGCCAGAGACAGGGCGCCCGCCCTGTCCTACTGGGCGCCCGACCACCTCCTGTGGCCAATCACGCTCAATCTCACGGATTATGCTCCACCGACCTAAAGGTTCAACAATAACCATTCAATCAATGTCGGTTTGATCCGACGACCCAGGTTCACTTGAGGGGACTATATAACCAGACCCCCTGGCCCCTGGAGGAGGCACCCCTCGATCATTATTCATTATTCATAGACAGAGCAAAAGCTAGGGTTTAGAGATGAGAGCTCTCCTCTCTTCTCTAAACTTGAGTAGATCTAGATAGTAGCAAGATGGAGAGCGAAGGAGGATTAGAGGAGAGGCCGGCCTGTCGGTTCTTCCTCCGGTTGTACTTCGTCATGATCAAGCTCTAATCAAGCTTGCTCATGGGATGACTCTGGTAATCTACTTCTAATTCATTATGCAATTACTAATTATGTATGTTCTGGTTCACAACTCTTTTGAGTATTCTAATCTATAGGACGCTATAGGTGAGAGTTGTAGTATAGGTGTAAGCGTGGTGCTTAGACCTAGATTACTTGTGGATATCCCCTGTCTAGCTGGATCGTGTGGTAGGCCGTGTAGGTGACAGTTACGTTGGTCCTCTGTAGTCCACCTCTCGTTAGCAGGACGGGTAGGGTTTATCGGCCTATGGATAAGCATCCTTTGTGGTGTACTCTTATCACGTGGTTCGTCCCAGACATAGACATACCCCTTTGAAGTAGAGAAACCATAGTTATTCTCTCTATTCTGCTACCATCGCCCATATACTAGATTGCTCTACTCTCTATTCCCATATTATCACCCATTGTTATCTTACCTTTAATATTGTTCTTATTCGATTCTACCATCTTTCCTATTTACACCTATTTACTTATCTTGGTTAAGTTAGAGCGTAGATCAGTTCTCCCGTTTCCCTGTGGATACGATAAAACCTTTAACCGGGTAAAAGCTTCAACGGTATCCGTGCGCTTGCGGATTATCTGTGTGCGTATAAATACCATAGTACACTCTAGTGCCATGCTGGGGATGACAACCTAGTATTCAAGTGGTGTTAGCAAGTGTCAACACCTGTTACCAGCTTCTCCGCATTGGATGATGAACCTGTTGACGTGCTCCATAGTCGACGTGTCATCCTGCCCAGAAAACTTAGTAAAATCCGGTACCTTGTACCGATGTGGAAGCGGGATCAAATCATATGCGGGAGGATACGGTGTCCGATAAGAGTAAGTATTGACTTTGGGTTTTATCCCGAATTGGTCTCTCATTATTTCAGCAATCTTATCGGCCCAATAAGCATCGGCATCTTGCCGATGGGGCGGTTGCGGATCAGGCACCTGCTGGTAAGCTTCCACGTGTCGGTGTGGCGCACGATCTGCATGAAATATCGGGTTAATCATCTGACCCCCAATCTGTGGACCACCAAGCTGCTGCCCGCCAATCTGTTGTCCGCCGACCTGCTGCCCAAGATTCATTGGCTGGTTGGGAATCCCCTGATTCTGGAATCCAGGATAGATCTGGCCTTGTTGGAACCCTGTAGCCTGATGATTCTGTTGGGGTGTTTGTGGAAAGACTTGCTGCCCAAGCCATCCATTATTAGTGTTCATCGGCACAGGCCCTGCCGATGGCTGGTAATTGGGCATTATCATTGAACTGACATACCCTGGTTGGATCATAGACCTCTGTTGCATCAGCATTGAGTCTGCCGATGCGTTAGGCATCTGGAACGTTGGAGCTTGAGAATTCCCAGTATAGGGTCTTGCGGTAGTAGTTGTGGTATACTGAGGACTCTGATTCATCGGCATGTTTGGGGGTGCCGATGTCATATGAGCCTTGCCCCTCACATCGGTCGTCTGCGACGTACCCGGCGTTAACTCTGGAGGTATGCCATAACCCCACCAGTTAGGAGGAGGAGTCAATCCTGACATTGCCGATGCCAACAGATCTGTAGCAAGTTTGATCTGCCCATCTGAAGTCTGTGGATTGGTTGTCATTGGCGTAGATTGTGCATTGGTGACTCCCACCGTGCTTGGCGGAACAGGAATCTCCATGCCCGCAGCGGCCGTAGCGGCCGATGGAGCTGTGACCACTAGTGACGTTGGTTAGTGATAAGTGGGGCCCACATAATCTGGTGGCAGCTGTCCTTTGAATGTTCTTGCCACGGCATTGAAAACCGTGTTAGACAGTACACCAGCTTGGTTGATCAAAGCACGGTTGATAGCGCTGTCAACCATCTCTTGAAGCTTGCCAGGATTGGCTTCAAAAGTAACCTGCCGCGGTGCCGGCAGTGCATCTTTTTGGATCACCTCGCCACTCCTGTTCATGCTGAAGGACCTCAGGCATTGCTGCTTGTAATCCTCCATGGCTTTAGCAATAGCTTGCTTCTGCTCATCCTTGAGATTGGCTTCCGTCACGGGGATGACGTTTTCTTGATCAAACTTGGAAGTCGACATGTTGATCTTGATCTTGAATCTGGTCCCACTGGGCGTGCCAAAAGATGCGTTGGTGCAAATGTTGTTCTGCAGACACAAAGGGCTAATACCCGATTCAAACGTTAAGGCGTGCCAGCCGATTTGACCTTACTATCGGCAAAGGTGGTAACTCGAATACTTTGGTCCTGACAACAGCGATGCGCCCGGATGTCACGGCCAAGAGGTACTCACACGGAACTCGAGAACATGCCAAACTTAAGTTGACGAATTCCTAAGAACTCGTAATGAAAAAGAAAAGTATGACGAAGTCGTCGAAAAGTAGATGCTTGAATATGAGTAAAAACTTGTGTTTGATTGGTTGATTGATTCATTATTACAAGGTCCTAGGGTCTATATTTATATCCTGCTCAAAGAGCTACAACCAAACACGACTAGAATTTGAATTCCAAATTACACAGAATCTGTATAAAAAACGATTAAAACAACTAAGGAAAACATAAAACTATTTCCCCCGTGGCAAGCTGGAACACCTCCACAAACCGATCGGCAACTTACAAACTCTCCTTCCGTATCATCGGCAGACTCCCATGTCATGGTCATCGGCAGACTCTCTTGCCATAGCCATCGGCACAGACACATCATCTCCTATGGACTTAGTCCCGTCCAATTCCTCCTTCATCGGCAACCATCCTCATCGGCAACTCATCCTGTAGATAAAACACCGCCATCTTATCCTGCTGGCCTGTACTCTACCAAACATGGACACGTGCCCAAAAACGGCGTCAACACCTGAGGACAAGATTCTTTTAAGGGTTAGAATTTGTAACACTTTAATTTGATTAATTTGAATATTTGTGAGCATTTGAAATTAGTAAATAAATAATTTTTGTTGAAAATAAAATTCAACATAGAGATAGGAACTTGTTTATGCATTCATACTAGACAATACTTTACTTTGTGCTGATTGCCTTTGGTTATAATTTATTTGCACTCAAAATTTTATTTGGAAAATGCTTCGGAAAAGAAAACAAAGAAGAAAAAGAGGAGAAAGAAGCCAGCCTGATCTCGGCCTGGGCCAGTGGCCGCGGCCCAGTTCCCTCTCCTCCCCTCTCCCCTTACGCTCGGCCCAGCTTCCTCCCCCATGGCCCAGCTCGCTTTCGGCTAGCAGCCAGGACCGCACAAGCGCCCTCCCCTCCCTTCTTGCTGCTACTGACGGCCGGGACCCAGCGCATCTCTGGCTGACAGCACGGGCCCACACGTCAGCGACTCGCCCGCTTTCCTTCATCTCCCGAGCGTCTTCGAACCGGACTCAGCCGAGAGTTCCACGCTGAATACAATCCCTCGGAATTGCGATTTCCTTGCCTATCGCGTCAACTGAGCGCTATAAAGCTTCTCCCGCACCCCGCAGCTCCCTCTTTGCATCTAAGTTGCGAAACCGAGCCCTAGCCGCCCCTGTCTTGGAGCTTGAGATCTCGCCGGAGTGCGCCAACTTCCCCGCCGCAAACCGAGCCCCTACTTACCTCTCGGTTCGAGCAAAGTCGCTAGGTGAGCCCGCGATGCCTTTCTCCGTCTCCCCGTGCTTTTAGTTTGATTTTTGGTGCACAGAATTGCGAAAGCGGACGACGCCGGGGAGCTTCGTGGCTCCGGCCATGGCGCTGCCGCGCCGGAGCTCTGGAAGCCGGCCGGCCACCGCCTGCCCCTCCCCTTGATGGAACATGAACCGTTGGATCGCAAATCAAAGGCCCAGAACAAAACATACCCTTTCGGCGGAGAAAATTCATCAAGAGTCTCTGGAACTTTTCTATATTTACATCACGGTCCTCGGTGCCCTGAGCAGGACTTCGTTTTCCAACTTCGAAAACGTATTCCTAGCCGGTTTGAGTGAAATACATTTTCAGATATTTACAGAATTGCCACTCGATTTAAATTGCTCATAAAATATTCGTTTTAACTCCGTTTTTGTCCGTTCAAATTTCATTAGATTTGTATTTACGAGCTCTACATGTTAGAAGTATTATTTCACTGTTTTGAAAATTTTTAATTTCGCAGTAGTATTTAATTATTTATTCTTCTATAGGAAATCTTAGAAAATTCATAACTCCTACGTTTTAATTCTGATTTTCGTGAACTTTACGTTTGTGTGATCGTAGCACTGCGTAGAATATTTTTATAAACTTTTTATCTTTAATTTACCAAAGACACCACCTTCCCCCACACGGTCTGTGACACTGGATCAGGCTACAACGTAATGTCAAAACACGTATATGATGAGTTATTTGATTTACCGTTATACCCAACATGTATTCAGCTGCAGATAGCGGATCAATCACTAAGGTTCCCTAAAGGAGTGGTCAAGAATGTCGTGGTAAGAATTCAAGGACAATATATACTGTAGATTTTCTAGTTCTTGACATGTAGGGAGACAATGATTCCCCGATCATCTTGCGAAGACCGTTCCTCTACATAGCCAAAGCCAACATCTACATCGGATTAGGACATATCTGTTGACACTTGCTAACACCACTTGAATACTAGGTTGTCATCCCCAATATGGCACTAGAGTGTACTTTGGTATTTATACGCACACAGATAATCCGCAAGCGCACGGATACCGTTGAAGCTTTTACCTGGTTAAAGGTTTTATCGTATCCACAGGGAAACGGGAGAACTGATCTACGCTCTAACTTAACCAAGATAAGTAAATAGGTGTAAATAGGAAAGATGGTAGAATCGAATAAGAACAATATTAAAGGTAAGATAACAGTGAGTGATAATATGGGAATAGAGAATAGAGCAATTCTAGTATATGGGCGATGGTAGCAGAATAGAGAGGATAACTATGGTTTCTCTACTTCAAAGGGGTATGTCTATGTCTGGGACGAACCATGTGATAAGAGTACACCACAAAGGATGCTTATCTTAGGCCGATAAACCCTACCCGTCCTGCTAACAAGAGGTGGACTACAGGGGACCAACGTAACTGTCACCTACGCGGCCTACCACACGATCCAGCTAGACAGGGGATATCAACAAGTAATCTAGGTCTAAGCACCACGCTTACACCTATACTACAACTCTCACCTATAGCGTCCTATAGATTAAAGTACTCAAAAGAGTTGTGAACCAGAACATACATAATTAGTAATTGCATAATGAATTACGAGTAGATTACCAGAGTCATCCCATGAGCAAGCTTGATTAGAGCTTGATCATGATGAAGTACAACTGGAGGAAGAACCAATAGGCCGGCCTCTCCTCTAATCCTCCTTCGCTCTCCATCTTGCTACTATCTAGATCTACTCTAGTTTAGAGAAGAGTGGAGAGCTCTCATCTCTAAACCCTAGCTTTTGCTCTGTCTATGAATAATGAATAATGATCAAGGGGTGCCTCCTCCAGGGGCCAGGGGGTCTGGTTATATAGTCCCCTCAAGTGAACCTGGGCCGTCGGATCAAACCGACATTGATTGAACGATTATTCTTGATCCTTTAGGTCGGTGGAGATCTCCCGAGAGAAAGAGTCCTGATTAGGCTCCAAGTCAGGGCGGGCGCCCAGGGCAGGAGGGCGGGTGCCCTGCATCTGGCCCCGTTCGGCCTCCGCTTCCTTCCCGTGGCTTCTGGAGTCTTCTAGATGTAAGATAATTGCGCGGCACGTTAATATCTCTATGTAATCCCGACGTGTGGGCCTTTCTTCCGTATTTCCTGATAACCCCCTGCAGAAATAGACAAACACCAAAACTCGTGGAATTCTGTCAGATAAAACCCTAAGTTGAGATGTTGGTTGTATTTGGATCCTTTTCTTTGTTTATTTGATAATTAAATTTGATACTTAAGGACCGTCAACAATATCCACTTCAACCTACCTGCTGGAAAGGTACGCTGTCAATTTAGAACACTAGTTAACCATGAGCAGATCAAGAAGCAATGCAACAGGAGAAGACGCC
>NC_012876.2:11052185-11052345 GCF_000003195.3 Sorghum bicolor | reverse complement strand
CTACTACTACTACGTACTGCTACTACTACTACTACTGCGTACTACTACTACTACTACTACTACGTACTACTAGCTACTAGCTACTAC
This sequence comes from Sorghum bicolor, assembly GCF_000003195.3. Lineage (NCBI taxonomy): Eukaryota > Viridiplantae > Streptophyta > Magnoliopsida > Poales > Poaceae > Sorghum > Sorghum bicolor. The sequence continues at coordinate 11,052,258 of NC_012876.2, read as the reverse complement.
TACTACTACTACTACTACTACGTAGCTACTACGTACTACTACTGCTAGTAGTACTACTACTACTAGTATGAGT